>NC_041380.1:460347087-460347904 GCF_002162155.2 Triticum dicoccoides
ACGGCGCCTCCGGCGCGAGGGAACCTCTGGCTCGCCTTCGGCTCATTTAATTTTCATAAACATCTTGAAGGGGGCATAGGTCGAAGTGTGTGTTGGTCGTGCGGCGCGTTGGTCGTGCGGCGTGTGACATGGCACCTCCGGCGCGAGGGAACCTCTGGCTCGCCTTTGGCTCGTTTAATTTTCATAAACATCTTGAAGGGGGGGCATAGGTCGAAGTGTGTGTAGGTCGAAATGTGGCACGGCGCCTCCGACGCAAGGGAACCTGCTTGTTTAATTTTTATATAGCAGGTTGTGCTGAAGGCACGGGTTTGAATCATGTGTTTGAAGCATGTGCTGAAGTTTGTGCTGAACGTTGTGCTGAAGGCACGGGTTTGAAGTAATTGCAGTCACGTCTGTTTACGAGCTAGGTTTGTGCGTGCATTCACATGTGTGTATACTACGAAGGCATTGGTATGTTGCCTGCGGAGGCATGGGTTTGAAGCATGTGAAGTCACGTTTGTGTAGGAGCTAGCTACGGTTGAGGCGTTCTTGGTATGTTTGTGTGTGGATATTGCCCGGAGGCATGGTGACCAGGGTTTGGTGGCACAAAGGCCATTTCATCTCTGGAGCCACGGGAGGATGGTCTCCAGAGTCACGCGTAAGGCTATGAGTGTGTGTGTATATTGCCCGGAGGCATGGTGACCCAGGGTTTGGTGGCACAAAGGCCATTTCATCTCTGGAGCCACGGGAGGGTGGTCTCCAGCTCTGGAGGCACGGGAGGGTGGTTTTCAGAGTCACGCGTAATGGTATGTGTGTGTCTGTGGTTATTGCCCGGAGG
>NC_041380.1:460348651-460350883 GCF_002162155.2 Triticum dicoccoides
CATGGTGACCCAGGTTTGGTGGCACAAATGCCTTGTCTTCTCTGGAGCCATGGGAGGGTGGTCTCCAGCTCTGGAGGCATGGAAGGGTGGTTTTTAGAGTCACGCGTAATGGTATGTGTGTGTGTGGATATTGCCCGGAGGCATGATGACCCAGGGTTTGGTGGCACAAAGGCCTTGTCTTCTCTGGAGCCACGGGAGGGTGGTCTCCAGCTCTGGAGGTACTGGAGGGTGGTTTTCAGAGTCACGCGTAATGGTATGTGTGTGTGTGGACATTGCCCGGGTGCATGGTGACCCAGGGTTTGGTGGCACAAAGGCCTTGTCACCTTTGGATGCACGGGAGGGTGGTCCCCAGAGTCATGCGTAATGGTTCGTTTTGGTAGTCAATGTTGTCGTATAAATAAGAAGAGGCATTGTTGTTTATAGTTTACTGGCATTCTCTGGTGATGTAAGAGGCATTGTTGTCGAAATACTTCTCTTTTCAACATGAACACGCAATTTCTAACTACATTACATAGAAATGTGAGTTATTGACAAATTTTTTTGTCACGTCTAAATAGAATTAGCCTCATGGGCTAAATCAAAAGGTTTTAGTCTTCATTTTTGCTCAAGATCTTGCTAATCTCGTCACTCATTTCACTAGTTTTGACTTGATTCATCTCGCTACTTAAGAGAATGTACATTGCCTCTGCCCTCCAATCTTCGACCTCAACCTGTGAAATTTTGCCAAGAAGAGAAGTATATTATTAGAGTTTGTGCATATAAGTTGTTTATAAGTGAATCTATATAAACTTACTGCCAAATCTTCTAGGTCTTGGACAAACTTTTCACCATTGTAGATGAATGCAAGTTTTAAAACAGCAAATGTTGATTCTCCCTTTTTGTAACGCCCGAATAAATAAGCTACAGTAATCCCCTGATAATGATGCCAGGTCATCGCTTTTACTGTTTGCTAGGAATCACTTAGATTTGAACTAAGTTCAAATTCTATTTTAAAATAAAGTCAAAATATTAATTAGCCAAGCTGCAAAACAAAAGTGTCCATAATGTTGCATAAATTCCCAAAGCTATTGTAAAAATAAAACCAACATTTTTGAAACTCCAAAAATGTCCATAGCAATTAAAACAATGGTTCAACCCCACTTATGAGAGACATTTAAATTTATACATAATTTGTTTAAACTTCAAATAGCCCCCAAAACTTTGGTGCAACACCAAAATATTATGCTAAATTTATGTGCCAAGATTCACATGTGACAAAAATCATTTGGTAGCTAGAAGAAATAGAAATTGGTAGTGAAACTAAAACAGAAAGGAATGAAAAGGAAAGGAGCAAACAACGGTGCAACTGGGCCTTAAAAGAATAGTGAGGCCCAGCCCACTAGCGACCTCTCCTTCTTCCCCTGTTCACCCGAGTGTGGTGGCTCCCGTGCGAACGTCCATGCCGCAGATCATCCGCGTGTCGACCATCTGGCCCCTCCTCGGCGACTACAAGGCGCCCTCGTTCCCCTCGGCTGAACCCTAGGCCATTCCCCCTTCCTCGCGTCGCCCCCTTCCTCACAGTACACACAACCACCGCCATGGCAATGAATCACCTCGTCGCCGCGGCCAACGTTGACTTTACGTCGAGTTAGCGTGTCTAGAAGAACCGCTGCTGCTCTCTGCTTCGTCCACGAGGGCCAGATCGAACGCATCCTCGCTGCATCGCCGGACCGCGCCGATCCCCTTCGTCGGTGTTCGCCTCGGCCATGGCTTCAACCCACCGTCGTCCGAACCTCCCCGACCCCCTCACGAGCTCGCCATCCACCCCCTCTCGGTGAGCCGTCGCACCAACCCTTCTCCTCTGTTCCCGATGCAGTAGGCCGCCACACCGCCCACGTCGGCAGCGTCCCGTACACCCTGCTTGCGAATGCCGACCGCGCCGGGGCTGCGCCTTCCGCCACTGCTGCTCCCCTGCATCGCGCTGCCCCACCCCTCTACGCCCTTAGCCCCCGCCGCGGCCCCGCTCAGCACTGCTGCTGCTGCTGCCCGCCTTCGTCGGCGGCCCGTGCTACTCGCCCCCCCGCCTGCTACCTTTGCCTCTGCTGCCCCCGCTACTGCTCCTCCGCGTGCTGCCGCCTCTGCTACGGCCCCGCTGCCGCGCATCGCCGCACCCGGCCGAGGCGACTTCCGCCCTGCTTCGTCCGACCGGCCCCGCCGTCGTGCCTCGCTTGCCTCCCGTCGTTGCTGGCGTCG
>NC_041380.1:460351347-460376742 GCF_002162155.2 Triticum dicoccoides
ACCGCCCCGCGCCGGCCATGCCCCCTCGCCGCACCCGCACCTCGCTTCCCCCTGCCCCCCGCCAGCGCCCGGGCTCGCCCCATCGGGCGCCCGTGGCTGCGCCCGCATTGCCCAGTGCCCGCTAGGCCTTGGGCCTCAGACAGCCGGGACCCACGCCCCTGTTTTATAAAAAAAGGAGATTAAAAAAATATATAAAAATAATAATAGTAATTAAAATAATTAATTAAATTAATGGTACTTAATTAGCCTAATCATTTAGTTAAACTAATTAATCATGATTAATTAACCCGCTAATTAGTCTAACTACTACTAATTATCTAGTAGTCATTGACGAATGGGCCCCATCTGTCAGTTTGACTGGTCAACGGTCACAGTTGATCGCTAATGTCATGTTGACACTTTGCTGACGTCATCAGTCCATTTCAGTTAATATAAATAACTCCGGAAAATGGTTTAATCTTTAAAAATTAATATAAAATAAACCGTAGCTCGGATGGAAAAACTTTGTACATGAAAGTTGGTCAGAACGACGAGACGAATCCGGATACGCAGCCCGTTCATCCGCCACACATCCCTAGCATAGCGAACACACAACTTTCCCCTCTGGTTCATCTGTTTGAAAACGCGAAACACCGAGGATATTTTCCCGGATGTTTCCCCCCCTCACCGGAATCACCTCATACTGCGTTAGGTCACCCCTAGCACCGTGCATTGCCATGTTATGCTTTGTGTTGCTTTGTTTGCTTTGTTATTTATTGTGTTCCCCCTCCGTTACTTCTTTCCGATAGACCCCGAGACCGTTGCCGGTACCCCCGATCGACTATGCTGTTGACGACCCCTCTCTCTTGCCAGAGCAACCAGGCAAGCCCCCCCCCCTTGATCACCAGATATCGCCTACTCTTCTCTACACTGCTTGCATTAGAGTTGTGTAGCATGCTACTGCTTTCCGTTAATCCTATCCTGATGCATAGCCTGTCCTTGCTACTACTGTTGTTACCTTTACCTGCAATCCTAATGCTTAGTATAGGATGCTAGTTTATCATCAGTGGCCCTACCTACTTGTCCGTCTGCCATCCTATACTATCAGGCCGTGATCACTAGGGAGGTGATCATGGGTATATACTATATACTTTATACATGATACATGTGGTGACTAAAGTCGGGTCGGCTCATGGAGCACCCGCGAGTGATTCACGGATTGGGGGCTGAAAGGACCTTTGTCCCAACAGCCCTTTGTGTGGATCTTTGTGGCGAAGCGACAGGGCAGGTTGAGACTGCTGGAAATATGCCCTAGAGGCAATAATAAATTGGTTATTATTATATTTCCTTGTTCATGATAATCATTTATTATCCATGCTAGAATTGTATTGATAGGAAACTCAGATACATGTGTGGATACATAGACAACGCCCTGTCCCTAGTAAGCCTCTAGTTGACTAGCTCGTTGATCAATAGATGGTTACGGTTTCCTGACCATGGACATTGGATGTCATTGATAACGGGATCACATCATTAGGAGAATGATGTGATGGACAAGACCCAATCCTAAGCCTAGCACAAGATCATGTAGTTCGTATGCTAAAGCTTTTCTAATGTCAAGTATCATTTCCTTAGACCATGAGATTGTGCAACTCCCGGATACCGTAGGAGTGCTTTGGGTGTGCCAAACGTCACAACGTAACAGGGTGGCTATAAAGGTACACTACAGGTATCTCCGAAAGTGTCTGTTGGGTTGGCACGAATCGAGACTGGGATTTGTCACTCCGTGTAAACGGAGAGGTATCTCTGGGCCCACTCGGTAGGACATCATCATAATGTGCACAATATGATCAAGGAGTTGATCACGGGATGATGTGTTACGGAACGAGTAAAGAGACTTGCCGGTAACGAAATTGAACAAGGTATCGGGATACCGACGATTGAATCTCGGGCAAGTATCGTACCGATAGACAAAGGGAATTGCATACGGGATTGATTAAGTCCTTGACATCGTGGTTCATCCGATGAGATCATCGTGGAACATGTGGGAGCCAACATGGGTATCCAGATCCCGCTGTTGGTTATTGACCGGAGAGTCATCTCGGTCATGTCTGCATGTCTCCCGAATCCGTAGGGTCTACACACTTAAGGTTCGGTGACGCTAGGGTTATAGAGATATTAGTATGCGGTAACCTGAAAGTTGTTCGGAGTCCCGGATGAGATCCCGGACGTCACGAGGAGTTCTGGAATGGTCCGGAGGTAAAGATTTATATATGGGAAGTCTTGTTTTGGTCGCCGGAAAAGTTTCGCGCATTATCGGTATTGTACCGGGAGTGCCGAAAGGGGTCCGGGGGTCCACCAAGGGGGTCCACCTGTTGGGGAACGTTGCAGAAAATTAAAATTTTTCCTACGGTTTCACCAAGATCCATCTATGAGTTCATCTAAGCAACGAGTCTAGGGAGAGAGATTGCATCTACATACCACTTGTAGATCGCGTGCGGAAGCTTGCAAGGTGATGATGTAGTCGTACTCGACGTGATCCAAATCACCGATGACCAGCGCCGAACGGACGGCACCTCCACGTTCAACACACGTACGGGACGGGAGACGTCTCCTTCTTCTTGATCCAGCAAGGGGGAGGGAGAGGTTGATGAAGATCCAGCAGCACGACGGCGTGGTGGTGGATGCAGGGCGTCACAGCAGCAGGGCTTCGCCGAGACTACGAGGGAGAGACGTAACGGGGGGAGGTGGAGGCGCCAGGGGCTGGTGTATGAAGTCCCTCCTCTCCCCCACTATATATAGGGGTGCCAAGGGGGGGCGCCGGCCCTAGTAGATGAGATCTACTAGGGGGGGTGGCGGCCTAGGGGAGGTTTCCCTCCCCCCCCCCCAAGGCACCTAGGGGTGCCTTCCACCACTAGGACTCCTCCTAGGGGGAAACCCTAGGCGCATGGGCCTATAGGGGCTGGTGCCCTTGGCCCATGATGGCCAAGGCGCACCCCCTACAGCCCATGTGGCCCCCCGGGACAGGTGGCCCCACCCGGTGGACCCTCGGGACCCTTCCGGTGGTCCCGGTACAATACCGATAACCCCGAAACTTGTCCCGATGCCCGAAATAGCACTTCCTATATATAATTCTTTACCTCCGGACTATTCCGGAACTCCTCGTGACGTCCGGGATCTCATCCGGGACTTCGAACAACATTCGGGTTTCTGCATATACATATCTTCATAACCCTAGCGTCACCGAACCTTAAGTGTGTAGACCCTACGGGTTCGGGAGACATGCAGACATGACCGAGACGCTCTCAGTCAATAACCATCAGCGGGATCTGGATACCCATGATGGCTCCCACATGCTCCTCGATGTTGTCATCGGATGAACCACTATGTCGAGGATTCGATCAAACCCTGTATGCAATTCCCTTTGTCAATCGGTACGTTACTTGCCCGAGACTCGATCGTCGGTATCCCAATACCTTGTTCAGTCTCGTTACCGGCAAGTCACTTTACTCGTACCGTAATGCATGATCCCGTGTCCAACACCTTGGTCACATTGAGCTCAATATGATGATGCATTACCGAGTGGGCCCAGAGATACCTCTCCGTCATACGGAGTGACAAATCCCAGTCTCGATCCGTGTCAACCCAACAGCTACTTTCGGAGATACCTGTGATGCACCTTTATAGTCACCCAGTTACGTTGTGACGTTTGGTACACACAAGGCACTCTTACGGTATCCGGGAGTTACACGATCTCATGGTCGAAGGAAGAGATACTTGACACTTGCAAAGCTCTAGCAAAACGAACTACACGATCTTTTATGCTATGCTTAGGATTGGGTCTTGTCCATCACATCATTCTCCTAATGATGTGATCCCGTTATCAACGACATCCAATGTCCATAGTCAGGAAACCATGACTATCTGTTGATCACAACGAGCTGGTCAACTAGAGGCTTACCAGGGACATTGTGTGGTCTAAGTATTCACACGTGTATTACGATTTCCGGATAATACAGTTATAGCATGAATAAAAGACAATTATCATGAACAATGAAATATAATAATACTTTTATTATTGCCTCTAGGGCATATGTCCAACAGTCTCCCACTTGCACTAGAGTCACTAATCTAGTTACATTGTGATGAATCGAACACCCATAGAGTTCTGGTGTTGATCATGTTTTGCACGCGAGAGAGGTTTAGTCAGCGGATCTGCGACATTCAGATCCGTGTGCACTTTGCAAATCTCTATGTCTCCATCTTGAACATTTTCACGGATGGAGTTGAAACGACGCTTGATGTGCCTGGTCTTCTTGTGAAACCTGGGCTCCTTTGCGAGGGCAATAGCTCCAGTGTTGTCACAGAAGAGTTTGATCGGCCCCGACGCATTGGGTATGACTCCTAGATCGGTGATGAACTCCTTCACCCAAATCGCTTCATGTGCTGCCTCCGAGGCTGCCATGTACTCCGCTTCACACGTAGATCCCGCCACGACGCTCTGCTTGCAGCTGCACCAGCTTACTGCTCCACCATTCAACATATACACGTATCCGGTTTGTGACTTAGAGTCATCCGGATCTGAGTCGAAGCTAGCGTCGACGTAACCCTTTACGACGAGCTCTTCGTCTCCTCCATAAACGAGAAACATGTCCTTTGTCCTTTTCAGGTACTTCAGGATATTCTTGACCGCTGTCCAGTGTTCCTTGCCGGGATTACTTTGGTATCTTGCTACCAAACTTACGGCAAGGTTTACATCGGGTCTGGTACACAGCATGGCATACATAATAGATCCTATGGCTGAAGCATAGGGGATGACACTCATCTCTTATTTATCTTTTGCCGTGGTCGGTGACTGAGCTGAGCTCAGTCTCATACCTTGTAACATAGGCAAGAACCCCTTCTTGGACTGATCCATTCTGAATCTCTTCAAAATCTTATCAAGGTATGTGCTTTGTGAAAGACCTATGAGGCGTCTCGATCTATCTCTATAGATCTTGATGCCTAATATATAAGCAGCTTCTCCAAGGTCCTTCATTGAAAAACACTTATTCAAGTAGGCCTTAATGCTGTCCAGAAATTTTATATTATTTCCCATCAGGAGTATGTCATCTACATATAATATGAGAAATGCTACAGAGCTCCCACTCACTTTCTTGTAAACGCAGGCTTCTCCATAAGTCTGCATAAACCCAAACGCTTTGATCATCTCATCAAAGCGAATGTTCCAACTCCGAGATGCTTGCACCAGTCCATAAATGGATCGCTAGAGCTTGCATACTTTGTTAGCATTCTGAGGATCGACAAAACCTTCCGGCTGCATCATATACAGTTCTTCCTTAAGATGCCCGTTAAGGAATGCTGTTTTGACGTCCATCTGCCATATCTCATAATCATAGTATGCGGCAATTGCTAACATGATTCGGACGGACTTTAGCTTCGCTACGGGAGAGAATGTCTCGTCGTAGTCAATCCCTTGAACCTGTCGATAACCCTTAGCGACAAGTCGAGCTTTATAGATGGTAACATTACCATCCGCGTCCGTCTTCTTCTTAAAGATCCATTTGTTTTCTATCGCTCGCCGATCATCGGGCAAGTCTGTCAAAGTCCATACTTTGTTTTCATACATGGATTCTATCTCGGATTTCATGGCTTCAAGCCATTTGTTGGAATCCGGGCCCGCCATTGCTTCTTCATAGTTCGAAGGTTCATTGTTGTCTAACAACATGATTTCCAGGACAGGGTTGCCGTACCACTCTGGTGCGGAACGTGTCCTTGTGGACCTACGAAGTTCAGCAGTAACTTGATCCGAAGTACCTTGATCATTATCATGGTTTTCCTCTTCACTTGGTGTGGGCATCACAGGAACGGTTTCCTGTGCTGCGTCACTATCCCGCTCAAGAGGTAGTACTTCATCGAGTTATACTTTCCTCCCACTTACTTCTTTCGAGAGAAACTCTTTTTCCAGAAAGCATCCGTTCTTGGCAACAAAGATCTTGCCTTCGGATCTTAAGTAGAAGGTATACCCTACAGTTTCCTTAGGGTATCCTATGAATACGCATTTTTCCGACTTGGGTTCGAGCTTTTCAGGTTGAAGTTTCTTGACATAAGCTTCGCATCCCCAAACTTTTAGAAACGACAGCTTAGGTTTCTTTCCAAACCATAATTCATACGGTGTCGTCTCAACGGATTTAGACGGTGCCCTATTTAAAGTGAATGTAGCTGTCTCTAGAGCGTATCCCCAAAATGATAGCGGTAAATCGGTAAGAGACATCATAGACCGCACCATATCCAATAGAGTGCGATTACGACGTTCGGACACACCGTTTCGCTGAGGTGTTCCAGGCGGCGTGAGCTGTGAAACGATTCCACATTTCTTTAAGTGTGTACCAAATTCGTGACTTAAGTATTCTCCTCCACGATCTGATCGTAAGAATTTTATCTTTCGGTCACGTTGATTCTCCACCTCATTCTGAAATTCCTTGAACTTTTCAAAGGTCTCAGACTTGTGTTTCATTAAGTAGACATACCCATATCTACTAAAGTCATCTGTGAGAGTGAGAACATAACGATATCCTCCGCGAGCCTCAACGCTCATTGGACCGCACACATCGGTATGTATGATTTCCAACAAGTTGGTTGCTCGCTCCATTGTTCCGGAGAACGGAGTCTTGGTCATTTTACCTAAGAGGCATGGTTCGCACGTGTCAAACGATTCATAATCAAGAGACTCTAAAAGTCCATCGGCATGGAGCTTCTTCATGCGCTTGACACCAATGTGACCAAGGCGGCAGTGCCACAAGTATGTGGGACTATCGTTATCAACTTTAAATCTTTTGGCATCTACACTATGAACATGTGTAATATTACGCTCGAGATTCATTAAGAATAAACCATTGACCATCGGAGCATGACCATAAAACATATCTCTCATATAAATCGAACAACCATTATTCTTAGACTTAAATGAGTAGCCATCTCGTATTAAACGAGATCCAGATACAATGTTCATGCTCAAACTTGGCACTAAATAACAATTATTAAGGTTCAAAACTAATCCCGTAGGTAAATGTAGAGGCAGCGTGCCGACGGCGATCACATCGACTCTGGAACCATTCCCGACGCGCATCGTCACCTCGTCCTTCGCCAGTCTCCGTTTATTCCGTAGCTCCTGCTGTGAGTTACAAATATGAGCAACGGCACCGGTATCAAATACCCAGGAGTTACTACGAGTACTGGTAAGGTACACATCAATCACATGTATATCAAATATACCTTTGGTCTTGCCGGCCTTCTTATCCGCTAAGTATTTGGGGCAGTTCCGCTTCCAGTGACCCTTCCCCTTGCAATAAAAGCACTCAGTCTCAGGCTTGGGTCCATTCTTTGACTTCTTCCCGGTAACTGGCTTACCAGGCGCGGCAACATCTTTGCCGTCTTTCTTGAAGTTCTTCTTACCCTTGCCCTTCTTGAACTTAGTGGTCTTATTGACCATCAACACTTGATGTTCTTTCTTGATTTCAGCCTCTGCTGACTTCAGCATCGAGAACACTTCAGGAATGGTCTTTTCCATTCCCTGCATGTTGTAGTTCATCACAAAGCTCTTGTAGCTTGGTGGGAGCGACTGGAGGATTCTGTCAATGACCGCCTCATCTGGGAGGTTAATGTTCAGCTGGGTCATACGGTTGTGCAACCCAGACATCTTGAGGATGTGCTCACTGACAGAACTGTTTTCCTCCATCTTACAACTGTAGAACTTGTCGGAGACATCATATCTCTCGACCCGGGCATGAGCTTGGAAAACTAGTTTCAGCTCTTCGAACATCTCATATGCTCCGTGATGCTCAAAACGCTTTTGGAGCCCCGGTTCTAAGCTGTAAAGCATGCCGCACTGAACGAGGGAGTAATCATCAGGGACGGGAGCGTCACCTAGCGGTCCTTCTAGGACATATTGTTTCCTGGCAGCTATGAGGATGATCCTCAGGTTCCGGACCCAGTCCGTATAGTTGCTGCCATCATCTTTCAGCTTGGTTTTCTCTAGGAACGCGTTGAAGTTCATGTTGACATTAGCGTTGGCCATTGATCTACAAGACATATTTGCAAAGGTTTTAGACTAAGTTCATGATAATAAAGTTCTAATCAAATTATGAACTCCCACTTAGATTAGACATCCCTTTAGTCATCTAAGTGTTACACGATCCGAGTCGACTAGCCCGTGTCCGATCATCACGTGAGACGGACTAGTCATCGTCGGTGAACATTTTCATGTTGATCGTATCTTCCATACGACTCGTGTTCGACCTTTCGGTCTCCGTGTTCCGAGGCCATGTCTGCACATGCTAGGCTCGTCAAGTTAACCCTAAGTGTTTTCGTTGTGTAAAACTGTCTTACACCCGTTGTATGTGAACGTAAGAATCCATCACACCCGATCATCACGTGGTGCTTAGAAACGACGAACTGTAGCAACGGTGCACAGTTAGGGGAGAACACTTCTTGAAATTTTATAAGGGATCATCTTATTTACTACCGTCGTCCTAAGTAAACAAGATGCATAATACATAATAAACATCACATGCAATTATATAGTTGTGACATGATATGGCCAATATCATATAGCTCCATTGATCTTCATCTTCGGGGCTCCATGATCATCTTGTCACCGGCTTGACACCATGATCTCCATCATCGTGTCTTCATGAAGTTGTCACGCCAACGACTACTTCTACTTCTATGACTAACATTTAGCAATAAAGTAAAGTAGTTTACATGGCGTTATTCAATGACACGCAGGTCATACAAAAAATAAAGACAACTCCTATGGCTCCTGCCGGTTGTCATACTCATCGACATGCAAGTCGTGAATCCTATTACAAAGAACATGATCTCATACATCACAGTTCATCATTCATCACAACTTCTGGCCATATCACATCACATGATCAATCGCTGCAAAAACAAGTTAGACGTCCTCTAATTGTTGTTGCATCTTTTACGTGGCTGCAATTGGGTTCTAGCAAGAACGTTTTCTTACCTACGAATCACCACAACGTGATTTTGTCAACTTCTATTTACCCTTCATAAGGGCCCTGTTCATCGATTCCGCTCCAACTAAGGTGGGAGAGACAGACACCCGCCAGCCACCTTATGCAACTAGTGCATGTCAGTCGGTGGAACCGGTCTCACGTAAGTGTACGTGTAAGGTTGGTCCGGGCCGCTTCATCCCACAATACCGTTGAGCAAGAAAAGACTAGTAGAGGCAAGTAAGATGACAAAATCCACGCCCACAACAAAGTTGTGTTCTACTCGTGCAAAGAGAACTACGCATAGACCTAGCTCATGATGCCACTGTTGGGGAACGTTGCAGAAAATTAAAATTTTTCCTACGGTTTCACCAAGATCCATCTATGAGTTCATCTAAGCAACGAGTCTAGGGAGAGAGATTGCATCTACATACCACTTGTAGATCGCGTGCGGAAGCTTGCAAGGTGATGATGTAGTCGTACTCGACGTGATCCAAATCACCGATGACCAGCGCCGAACGGACGGCACCTCCGCGTTCAACACACGTACGGGACGGGAGACGTCTCCTCCTTCTTGATCCAGAAGGGGGAGGGAGAGGTTGATGAAGATCCAGCAGCACGACGGCGTGGTGGTGGATGCAGGGCGTCACAGCAGCAGGGCTTCGCCGAGACTACGAGGGAGAGACGTAACGGGGGGGAGGTGGAGGCGCCAGGGGCTGGTGTATGAAGTCCCTCCTCTCCCCCACTATATATAGGGGTGCCAAGGGGGGGGCGCCGGCCCTAGTAGATGAGATCTACTAGGGGGGCGGCGGCCTAGGGGAGGTTTCCCTCCCCCCCAAGGCACCTAGGGGTGCCTTCCACCACTAGGACTCCTCCTAGGGGGAAACCCTAGGCGCATGGGCCTATAGGGGCTGGTGCCCTTGGCCCATGATGGCCAAGGCGCACCCCCTACAGCCCATGTGGCCCCCCGGGACAGGTGGCCCCACCCGGTGGACCCCCGGGACCCTTCCGGTGGTCCCGGTACAATACCGATAACCCCGAAACTTGTCCCGATGCCCGAAATAGCACTTCCTATATATAATTCTTTACCTCCGGACTATTCCGGAACTCCTCGTGACGTCCGGGATCTCATCCGGGACTCCGAACAACATTCGGGTTTCTGCATATACATATCTTCATAACCCTAGCGTCACCGAACCTTAAGTGTGTAGACCCTACGGGTTCAGGAGACATGCAGACATGACCGAGACGCTCTCAGTCAATAACCATCAGCGGGATCTGGATACCCATGATGGCTCCCACATGCTCCTCGATGTTGTCATCGGATGAACCACTATGTCGAGGATTTGATCAAACCCTGTATGCAATTCCCTTTGTCAATCGGTACGTTACTTGCCCGAGACTCGATCGTCGGTATCCCAATACCTTGTTCAGTCTCGTTACCGGCAAGTCACTTTACTCGTACCGTAATGCATGATCCCATGTCCAACACCTTGGTCACATTCAGCTCATTATGATGATGCATTACCGAGTGGGCCCAGAGATACCTCTCCGTCATACGGAGTGACAAATCCCAGTCTCGATCCGTGTCAACCCAACAGCTACTTTCGGAGATACCTGTAATGCACCTTTATAGTCACCCAGTTACGTTGTGACGTTTGATACACCCAAGGCACTCTTACGGTATCCGGGAGTTACACGATCTCATGGTCGAAGGAAGAGATACTTGACACTTGCAAAGCTCTAGCAAAACGAACTACACGATCTTTTATGCTATGCTTAGGATTGGGTCTTGTCCATCACATCATTCTCCTAATGATGTGATCCCGTTATCAACGACATCCAATGTCCATAGTCAGGAAACCATGACTATCTGTTGATCACAACGAGCTGGTCAACTAGAGGCTTACCAGGGACATAGTGTGGTCTAAGTATTCACACGTGTATTATGATTTCCGGATAATACAGTTATAGCATGAATAAAAGACAATTATCATGAACAATGAAATATAATAATACTTTTATTATTGCCTCTAGGGCATATTTCCAACACCACCTGCCCTGGGGGGCCACATGGGCTGTAGGGGTGTGCGCCTTGGCCTATATGGGCCCAGGGCACCAGCCCCAAGAGGCCCATGCGCCAAGAGATAAGGGAAAGGAAGAGTTCTAAAGGGGGAAGGCACCTCCTAGGTGCCTTGGGGAGGATGGACTCCTCCCTGGCCGCACCCTTCCTTGGAGGAAGGCCCAAGGCTGCGCCCCCCTCTCCCTTGGCCCTATATATAGTGGGGGGAAGGGAGGGCAGCCATACCTAAGCCCTGGCGCCTCCCTTTCCCTCCCATGACACATCTCCCTCCTCCCGCAGCGCTTGGCGAAGCCCTGTTGGAATCCCGCTACTTCCACCACCACGCTGTCGTGCTGCTGGATCTCCATCAACCTTTCCTCCCCCCTTGCTGGATCAAGAAGGAGGAGACGTTGCTGCTCCGTACGTGTGTTGAACACGGAGGTGCCGTCCGTTCGGCGCTAGGATCATCGGTGATTTGGATCACGACGAGTATGACTCCATCAACCCCGTTCTCTTGAACGCTTCCGCGCGCGATCTACAAGGGTATGTAGATCCACTCCTCCCTCGTTGCTAGATGACTCCATAGATTGATCTTGGTGACACGTAGGTAATTTTTTGAATTATTGCTACGTTCCCCAACAGTGGCATCGTGAGCTAGGTCTATGCGTAATTTCTATGCACGAGTAGAACACAAAGTAGTTGTGGGCGTTGATTTTTTTCAATATGCTTGCCGTTACTAGTCTTATCTTGATTCAGCGGCATCGTGGGATGAAGCGGCCCGGATCAACCTTACACGTACGCTTACGTGAGACCGGTTCCACTGACTGACATGCACTAGTTGCATAAGGTGGCTGGCGGGTGTCTGTCTCTCCCACTTTAGTCGGATCGGTTCGATGAAAAGGGTCCTTATGAAGGGTAAATAGCAATTGGCATATCACGTTGTGGTCTTTGCGTAGGTAAGAAACGTTCTTGCTAGAAACCCATAGCAGCCACGTAAAACATGCAAACAACAATTAGAGGACGTCTAACTTGTTTTTGCAGGGTATGCTATGTGATGTGATATGGCCAAAGGATGTGATGAATGATATATGTGATGTATGAGATGATCATGTTCTTGTAATAGGAATCACGACTTGCATGTCGATGAGTATGACAACCGGCAGGAGCCATAGGAGTTGTCTTAATTTATTTATGACTTGCGTGTCAACATAAACGTCATGTAATTACTTTACTTTATTGCTACCCGTTAGCTGTAGTAGTAGAAGTAATAGTCGGCGAGGCAACTTCATGGAGACACGATGATGGAGATCATGATGATGGAGATCATGGTGTCATGCCGGTGACGATGATGATCATGGAGCCCCGAAGATGAAGATCAAAAGGAGCAATATGATATTGGCCATATCATGTCACTATTTGATTGCATGTGATGTTTATCATGTTTATACATCTTATTTGCTTAGAACGACGGTAGTAAATAAGATGATCCCTCACTAAAATTTCAAGAAGGTGTTCCCCCTAACTGTGCACCATTGCGAAAGTTCGTCGTTTCGAAGCACCACGTGATGATCGGGTGTGATAGATTCTTACGTTCACATACGACGGGTGTAAGCCAGATTTACACACGCGAAACACTTAGGTTGACTTGACGAGCCTAGCATGTACAGACATGGCCTCGGAACACAAGAGACCGAAAGGTCGAGCATGAGTCGTATAGAAGATACGATCAACATGAAGATGTTCACCGATGTTGACTAGTCCGTCTCACGTGATGATCGGACACGGCCTCGTTGACTTGGATCATGTAATCACTTAGATGACTAGAGGGATGTCTATCTGAGTGGGAGTTCATAAGATGAACTTAATTATCCTGAACATAGTCAAAAGGTCTTCGCAAATTATGTCGTAGCTCGCGCTTCAGTTCTACTGTTTAGATATGTTCCTAGAGAAAATTTAGTTGAAAGTTGATAGTAGCAATTATGCGGACTAGGTCCGTAAACTGAGGATTGTCCTCATTTGCTTCATAGAAGGCTTATGTCCTTAATGCACCACTCAGTGTGCTGAACCTCGAACGTCGTCTGTGGATGTTGCGAACATCTGACATACACGTTTTGATAACTACGTGATAGTTCAGTTAAACGGTTTAGAGTTGAGGCACCGAAGACGTGTTAAAACGTCGCGAAACATATGAGATGTTTAGAGGGTTGAAATTGGGATTTCAGGCTCGTGCCCACGTCAAGAGGTATAAGACCTCCGACGATTTTCTTAGCCTACAAACTAAGGGAGAAAAGCTCAATTGTTGAGCTTGTGCTCAGATTGTCTGAGTGCAACAATCACTTGAATCGAGTGGGAGTTGATCTTCCAGATGAGATAGTGATGTTTCTCCAAAGTCATTGCCACCAAGCTGCTAGAGCTTCGTGATGAACTATAACATATCAGGGATAGATATGATGATCCTTGAGGTATTCGTGACGTTTGACACCGCGAAAGTAGAAATCAAGAAGGAGCATCAATTGTTGATGGTTGGTGAAACCACTAGTTTCAAGAAGGGCAAGGGCAAGAAGGGATACTTCATGAAACGGCAAATCATCTGCTGTTCTAGTGAATAAAACCCAAGGTTGAACCCAAACCCGAGACTAAGTGCTTCTGTAATAAGGGGAACAACCACTGGAGCAGAATTACCCTAGATACTTGGTAGATGAGAAGGCTGGCAAGGTCGATAGAAGTATATTGGATATACATTGTGTACTTTACTAGTACTCCTAGTAGCACCAGGGTATTAAGATACCGGTTCGGTTGCTAAGTGTTAGTAACTCGAAATAAAAGCTACGGAATAAACGGAGACTAGCTAAAGGTGAGATGACGACATGTGTTGGAAGTATTTCCAAGCTTGATCAAATATCGTACGCTCCCTCTACCATCGAGATTGGTGTTTGCGTTGAGCATAGACATGATTGGATTATGTCTATCGCAATACAATTATTCATTTAAGGAGAATAATGGTTACTCTGTTTATTTGAATAATACCTTCAATGGTCTTACGCCTAAAATGAATGGTTTATTGAATCTCGATCGTAGTGATACACATGTTCATGCCAAAAGATAGTAATGATAGTACCACCTACTTGTGGCACTGCCACGTAAGTCATATCGGTATAAAACGCATGAAGAAGCTCCATGTTTATGGATCTTTGGGCTCACTCATTTTTGAAAAGTTTGAGACATGTGAACCATGTCTATTGGTGTATATGCATGAAGAAACTCCATGCAAATGGACCGTTTGGACTCACTTGATTTTGAATCACTTGAGACATGCAAATCATACCACATGTGCAAGATGACTGAAAGCCTCGTTTTCAGTAAAATGGAACTAGAAAGCAACTTGTTGGAAGTAATACATTTTGGTGTGTGCAGTCCAATGAGTGCTGAGGCATGTAGTGGATATCGTTATGTTCTTACTTGACAGATGATTTGAGTAGATGTTGAGTATATTTACTTGATGAATCACGAGTCTGAATTATTGAAAGGTTCAAGTAATTTCAGGGTGAAGTTGAAAGATCGTCGTGACAAGAGGATAAAATATCTATGATATGATCATAGAGATGAATATTTGAATTGCGAGTTTGGCACAGAATTAAGACATTGTGGAAATTGTTTCACAACTAATACATCCTGGAACACCATAGTGTGATGGTGTGTCCGAACATCATAACTGCACCCTATTGGATATGATGCATACCATGATGTCTCTTATCGAATTACCACGATAGTTCATGGGTTAGGCATTAGAGACAACCGCATTCACTTTAAATAGGGCACCACGTAATTCCGATGAGATGACACCATATGAACTATGGTTTAGAGAAACCTAAGCTGTCATTTCTTAAAAGTTTGGGGCTGCGACGCTTATGTGAAAAAAGTTTCAGGCTGATAAGCTCCAACCCAAAGCGGATAAATGCATCTTCATAGGACACCCAAAACAGTTGGGTATACCTCCTGTCTCAGATCCGAAAGCAATAAGGGATTGTTTCTAGAATCGGGTCCTTTCTCGAGGAAAAGTTTCTCTCGAAAGAATTGAGTGGGAGGATGGTGGAGACTTGATAAGGTTGTTGAACCGTCTCTTCAACTAGTGTGTGGCAGGGCACAGGAAGTTGTTCCTGTGGCACCTACACCAATTGAAGTGGAAGCTTATGATAGTGATCATGAAACTTCAGATCAAGTCACTACCAAACCTCGTGGGATGACAAGGATGCCTACTACTTCAGAATGGTACGTGATCCTGTCTTGGAAGTCATGTTGCTAGACAACAATGAACCTACGAGCCATGGAGAAGCGATGGTGGGCCCGGATTCCGATAAATGGCTCGAGGCCATAAAATCCGAGATAGAATCCATGTATGAAAACAAAGTGTAGACTTTGGAAGAACTACTTGATGGTCGTAAGGCTGTTAGGTACATATGGATTTTAAAAGGAAGACGGACAATGATGGTAAGTATCACCATTAAGAAAGCTCGACTTGTCGTTAAGATGTTTTCCGACAAGTTCAAGGAGTTGACTACGATGAGACATTCTCACTCGTAGCGATGCTAAGAGTCTGTTGGAATTATATTAGCGATTACTGCATTATTTATGAAATCTTGCAGATAGGATGTCAAAACATTGTTTCCTCGACGTTTTTTTGAGGAAAGGTTGTATGTGATACAAACCGGAAGGTTTTGTCAATCCTGAAAGATGCTAATAAGTATGCAAAGCTCCAGCAATCCTTCTAGGGACTGGAGTAAGCATCTCGGAGTTGGAATGTATGCTTTGATGATGATCAAAGATTTTGGGTTTATACAAAGATTATGAGAAACTTGTATTTCCAAAGAAGTGAGTGGGAGCACTATAGAATTTCTGATGAATATATGTTGTTGACATATTGTTGATCAGAAATGACGTAGAATTTCTGGAAAGCATATAGGGTTATTTGGAAAGTGTTTTTCAATGGAAAGCCTGGATTAAGCTACATGAACATTGAGCATCAAGATCTATAAGGATAGATCAAAACGCTTAATGGTACTTCCAAATGAGCACATACCTTGACATGATCTTGAAGGTGTTCAAGATGGATCAGTCAAAGAAGGAGTTCTTGCCTGAGTTGTAAGGTATGAAGTTAAGACTTAAAGCTCGACCACGGCAGAATAGAGAGAAAGGACGAAGGTCGTCCCCTATGCTTAAGACATAGGCCCTACAGTATGCTATGCTGTGTACCGCACCTGAAATGTGCCTTGCCATGAGTCAGTCAAGGGGTACAAGAGTGATCCAAGAATGGATCACAAGACAGCGGTCAAAGTTATCCTTAGTAACTAGTGGACTAAGGAATTTTCTCGATTATGGAGGTGGTAAAAGAGTTCGTCGTAAAGGGTTACGCCGATGCAAACTTTGACACTAATCCAGATTATTCTGAGTAGTAAACTGGATTCGTATAGTAGAATAGTTATTTGGAATAGCTTCAAATGTAGCGTAGTAGTTGCATCTACAAGATGACATAGAAATTTGCGAAGTACATACGGATCTGAAAGATTCAGACCCGTTGACTATAACATCTCTCACAAGCATAACATGATCAAACCCAGAACTCATCGAGTGTTAATCACATGGTAATGTGAACTAGATTATTGACTCTAGTAAACTCTTTGGGTGTTAGTCACATGGGGATGTGACCTTGAGTGTTAGTCACATAACGATGTGAACTGGATTATTGACTCTAGTGCAAGTGGGAGACTGCTGGAAATATGCCCTAGAAGCAATAATAAATTGGTTATTATTATATTTCCTTGTTCATGATAATCATTTATTATCCATGCTAGAATTGTATTGATAGGAAACTCAGATACATGTGTGGATACATAGACAACACCCTGTCCCTAGTAAGCCTCTAGTTGACTAGCTCGTTGATCAATAGATGGTTACGGTTTCCTGACCATGGACATTGTATGTCATTGATAATGGGATCACATCATTAGGAGAATGATGTGATGGACAAGACCCAATCCTAAGCCTAGCACAAGATCATGTAGTTCGTATGCTAAAGCTTTTCTAATGTCAAGTATCATTTCCTTAGACCATGAGATTGTGCAACTCCCGGATACCGTAGGAGTGCTTTGGGTGTGCCAAACGTCACAACGTAACTGGGTGGCTATAAAGGTACACTACAGGTATCTCCGAAAGTGTCTGTTGGGTTGGCACGAATCGAGACTGGGATTTGTCACTCCGTGTAAACGGAGAGGTATATCTGGGACCACTCGGTAGGACATCATCATAATGTGCACAATGTGATCAAGGAGTTGATCACGGGATGATGTGTTACTGAACGAGTAAAGAGACTTGCCGGTAACGAGATTGAACAAGGTATCGGGATACCGACGATCGAATCTCGGGCAAGTATCGTACCGATAGACAAAGGGAATTGCATACAGGATTGATTAAGTCCTTGACATCGTGGTTCATTCGATGAGATCATCGTGGAACATGTGGGAGCCAACATGGGTATCCAGATCCCGCTATTGGTTATTGACCGGAGAGTCATCTCGGTCATGTCTGCATGTCTCCCGAACCCGTAGGGTCTACACACTTAAGGTTCGGTGACGCTAGGGTTATAGAGATATTAGTATGCGGTAACCCGAAAGTTGTTCAGAGTCCCGGATGAGATCGCGGACGTCACGAGGAGTTCTGGAATGGTCCGGAGGTAAAGATTTATATATGGGAAGTCTTGTTTTGGTCGTCGGAAAAGTTTCGCGCATTATCGGTATTGTACCGGGAGTGCCGAAAGGGGTCAGGGGGTCCACCTGCCCCGGGGGGGCACATGGGCTGTAGGGGTGTGCACCTTGGCCTATATGGGCCAAGGGAACCAGCCCCAAGAGGCCCATGCGCCAAGAGATAAGGGAAAGGAAGAGTCCTAAAGGGGGAAGGCACCTCCTAGGTGCCTTGGGGAGGATGGACTCCTCCCTGGCCGCACCCTTCCTTGGAGGAAGGGCCAAGGCTGCGCCCCCCTCTCCCTTGGCCCTATATATAGTGGGGGGAAGGGAGGGCAGCCATACCTAAGCCCTGGCGCCTCCCTCTCCCTCCCATGACACATCTCCCTCCTCCCGCAGCGCTTGGCGAAGCCCTGTTGGAATCCCGCTACTTCCACCACCATGCCGTCGTGCTGCTGGATCTCCATCAACCTCTCCTCCCCCCTTGCTGGATCAAGAAGGAGGAGACGTCGCTGCTCCGTACGTGTGTTGAACGCAGAGGTGCCGTCCGTTCGGCGCTAGGATCGTCGGTGATTTGGATCACGACGAGTACGACTCCATCAACCCCATTCTCTTGAACGCTTCCGCGCGCGATCTACAAGGGTATGTAGATCCACTCCTCCCTCGTTGCTAGATGACTCCATAGATTGATCTTGGTGACACGTAGGAATTATTTTGAATTATTGCTACGTTCCCCAACAGAGACCACCTAGGAGAGAGGTGGGCCTGGCCCTGGTCGGCGTTCACGGTTATTTCAAGATAACACGTTTAACGAGATCTTGGTATTTGATCTGAGTCTGGCCACTGGCCTATACGCACTAACCATCTATGCGGGGATAGTTATGGGCACTCAACATCGTGGTATCAGCCGAAGCCTTCGTGACGTCAGCGACTGAGCGGCGCGCGTCGGGTTGGACCGCGTAACGCAACTTCCTTTGTAATGGAGGTTGCTAGGTCTGCTCTCCGGCCGCCCTCGCAACGTGCAAGTGTGCAATGGGCGATGGGCCCAGACCCCTGCGCCATAGGATTTAGACCGGCATGCTGACCTCTCTGATGTGCCTAGGTGTGGCTGCGACGTGTTGATCTTCCGAGGCCGGGCATGACCCAGGAAAGTGTGTCCGGCCAAATGGGATCGAGCGTGTTGGCTTATGTGGTGCACCCCTGCAGGGAAGTTGATCTATTCGAATAGCCGTGTCCCTCGGTAAAAGGACGACCCGGAGTTGTACCTTGACCTTATGACAACTAGAACCGGATACTTAATAAAACACACCCTTCCAACTGCCAGATACAACCGGTGGTCGCTCTCTCACAGGGCGACGAGGGGAGGATCGTCGGTTAGGTTTATGCTATGCGATGCTACTTGGTGAACTTACCATCTACTCTCTTCTACATGCTGCAAGATGGAGGTGGCCAGAAGCGTAGTCCTCGACAAGATTAGCTATCCCCCTCTTATTCCGGCTTTCTGCAGTTCAGTCCACATATGATACCCTTATTCCATTTGATACCAATGCATACATATGTAGTGTAGCTCCTTGCTTGCGAGTACTTTGGATGAGTACTCACGGTTGCTTTGCTCCCTCTTTTCCCGTTTCTATACTCGATTGCTGCGACCAGACGTTGGAGCCCAGTAGCCAGACACCACCGTCGACGATGACTCCTACTACACTGGAGGTGCCTACTACTACATGCAGCCCGCTGACAACAACCATGAGTAGTTTAGGAGGATCCCAGGCAGGAGGCCTGTGCCTATTTCGATCTGTATCCCAGTTTGTACTAGCCTTCTTAAGGCAAACTTGTTTAACTTATGTCTGTACTCAGATATTGTTGCTTTTGCTGACTCGTCTATGAGCGAGCTCTTGTATTCGAGCCTTCGAGGCCCCTAGCTTGTAATATGATGCTTGTATGACTTATTTTATTTGTAGAGTTGTGTTGTGATATCTTCCCATGAGCCCCTAATCTTGATCATACACGTTTGTGTGTATGATTAGTGTATGATTGAATCGGGGGTGTCACAAGTTGGTATCAGAGCCGACTGCCTGTAGGAATCCCCCTTCCACACTCCTTGGCCGAAGTTGAGTCTAGTCATTACAAAACTTTTACTAACATGGCTGTGTGCCTTATGGGCCCACATTGCCACTGGGTGGTATTAGGATCTTTTATTCCTCGTCTATACTCTGGGATTCTGATCTCTCTTCTATTCGGGTGAAATGGTTTTACTAACTCTAACATTAGGATCTCGTGATCACATCCACCCGAAGAGCCCCTTGTTACAAATGATCTCCTGCTGTACCGAAGGATTCCGAAGATACTCTCTGTTGTTCTCTTGAGACTTTGTGCCCATTGCTTTTGCCATCCCCTACCACCGAAATATCCCTATGGGTAAATACCGACACCTGTCATCCTTACTTTTATTCCTAGTTAATCTTGTTATTACAAGATACCCCGAAATTCTCTCTATTGTTCCGAAAATACCTTGTGCCCACTGCCCTTGCAGTTCTTTGCAACCTGAATACCCCTACGAATAATTTCTCGCACTTATCGAGTATCCGCTCATCCCTAGTTGATTCACGTATTTCACAAAAGTCTTCGAAATACCATTCGGTCTTCCAAAAATCCTGAGCAGCCTATTGCTCTTGAAATTCTTTCTTACTTCCATTATGGTTAATCCCATAAGTCTCATAATCTTATTGTCATCCTTTGCCACTATCATTTTGATCCCATTGATTCAATGAGTGTGAATGCTCGCAATCCTCAACCAGATCCTAGAATTCATCCTTCTGGCTCAGACGCCATTTTAAACATGAGTTGGTTCTCGACCAATCAAATTGTTGACGATTGTACCTCTAAGACTATTCAACTTATCCATCCCTATTCAGAGCATTGCTTCCGATCCCTTGACTTGGAATCTTAATTCCTGTACAATTGAGATTTGAGTTAGTTAGTTGTTTCTATCATCTGATCCATTTGCATTCTTTCTTCTTCTGGCTAAGTACCAATACTCACATCAGCTCCGTTGTGGATCGTCAGATCCATTGTTGGATTTCATCCAACATCGTCCTTAATATTCAATAACCTTGTGAGCCTTTCCGCAGGTATATAATGCCTTTGGTAAATTGTATCCTCTGCCTTGTCAACCATGCTCTACTTTCGAGCTTGTGTTATTTACTCCTGAAGTTTGTGATATATGTTCCAAAGATGCCCCGATGGGTTGAACCTATGCCTTCCTTAATCTGTGTGAACCCGGAAGATTTCACGGGTCATACTTATATGGTATTGCACCAAGTAAAACTTTCAACAGCTATTGTCATTTTCAAAAAAGTGAGAGGTGAATGGCAGGTTGTACATTGAAGAAGTGGGAGTCAACCTTGAACTTTTTGTTCATGCCCATGGACACGATGTAGATCCTGCCATAGAAGCTTCTTGTAATAATAACTATTTCCTTGATATAATATCCTTTGGTATGGTGAATTGATCCTTTGCAATCATGGTTCCGACCATATGTTCTTCTTTGATCCCATTTCTTGGGCAAGTTTAAGCACTTGTCTTCTATGGGTCATTACACCTGTCCAACCTTTACTTTGATCTTTGATCGAGTATTACACCCTGGTATCTCGAGATTATCACGGAACTGCATAACTTCTTATGAGTTCTCCATCAAGTACTACAATCTCACTAATTCCATTTTTTCTTCAGGGGCCCTGAGTCATTAAACACTCAAGGACACCTATAACTAAATTGAGTCTGCATCGCGATTAAACAACTATTAGTAATCTTCTTTACTTACGAGTTTGTACTAGATCACTTCATTTCTAGCCTGATCGGCTATATCAGTATCGTGCTGACTTTAACTGTGCTACCTGATCCTTATTCCTGGAGCACCACTTTCGGCGATGAGCTAAGCTTACGTCGATCTTCCTTGTCTTAGCATTTCACCTCGAACAGCAAGCTTGATTATGGGTTGGTGTCGTATCCGTGGTTCCAATAATCTTTCGTTGCATTAGTCCTGTTGCTTGATGTAGTTGTTGTTCAATTGCTTCTTCGTGGAGCCTTTCGACAAAATTTGTCATGATCATCATAAAAATTCTGAGCTCTTCCAGGATATCAGTTGAATTCATGTTGAGAAATACCATCCTTGCCCTCGATGATTTGGGTTAACATCGACAACATCCTTGATTTCCCTTCCCATACAAAACTTGTTCTAGTTTTGCATTGTACCTCGAGTTCCTTGCTATCTGACTTATGTTATGCTCTACCTTGGAGTATTACCATCGTTTATGTCAAGAATGTCGTGAGGATTTCACCACCTCTTATGAATTATTGGTGCAAGTAATACTTCTCACCATATCCGTTCATTCATTGGTCCCCGTGCGTTTCTAACCAGAAAACCGACAATTGAACTATGATGTGCCACTTCAAAAGTTCTAGCAACACTATTGCTTTGAAGTTAATGGTCGATATTTCATTCTTAGACCATTGGTTATCGAATCACCATTCTAACATTGATCATACTACCTAAGCCCATATTTCGGGTGCACTTTGAACCAATGTTTATTTGTGTATGTTTTCCTCGAGCATACCTCATTATATCATTTGATCTGACAAATGTTATCTCCTTGTTCACATAATTGTGGAAATCCATTTTATTGGAAATCTCAATGAATTTTTCGCTGAGTCCATCAGCCACATCCTCATCCTCTCTTTGGTTTAATGATGAACTCTTTTTTCGGAACTTGATTTCATAGATCATTTCCTGAGAATCTTACAATGGCATCTCGTCAATTTGTGTTGCTCATTTCTTCTCAGGCATCCTGAGTCTGAGGTATTGTTACTGTTTCCTTTTCAGCAAGGTTGTCCATTCTTCCATGAGGAAATTGTAAAACTTATTCTACAAGTTATTCCTGATGGATCCTTTGTGTTTCCAAAGTCCGATCTTCAACTGATGACCATGTCTATGCTATCTTGAAGCATGTCTATGGTACTCCAATTTTCAACAAGAACATTTGAAGCCCAATGCTAAATGTTTCCTGCTCAATTATCCAAACACCGTAGTATGGCTAATGTCATGAAATTTCTCTTCCCTTACCTAAAGAGTTTTCTACATTATATCATGTCATGGATATCATGCTCTACTTGTCCTTGGGAAGGATATACCCTTGAAATATGTGTTTAAACACATTTTCCTTTCCATTGTTCTGTTTAATCTGATAATCATATTTTCCTTTCCATTGTTTGGTTTAACCTTTCTTGTGATCTATATGATCTAAGCAGTAATATTCTCCTGCTTGTGTAAACACCTCGGTGTACAATTTCATCAGCAAGACCCTGTTACTATTATTGATGACATCCCGGTAGCCACCGATGGACGAGAACCTTGCCTATTGGTCCGCCTTGTTCAACCAGCAGGAAAAATGGTTCTCTTTGTCCCTCGCCCTTGGTACCGATGTTGTTGCTGACATAACTGACACGCGATACTCTGACCTGCCTTTCCATCTTGATCGTGCAAATTGATTAGCGCCTTCCTGTTGTTAACCCACATGGCGGGCCCATAATCCACAGTTCCATAGGATCAAAACCTGACTCTCCTATACACCCCTATTGCCAAAGATATTCCTCGCTCTTGGCTCCATAAGTAATTCACGAGCCACCTTCCGAAAGATCATCAATTCTGGTATCAAACACAACACTTATTCCCGTTGCTCTGAAACCCCTCGCACACTCTATTTCAGGCATCGAATGATTGCCTACCTGCTTAAAAACTTCCCGTTCTTACTTTAAATCTCTCGATGTAATTCCTGAGTTCCAGCTCGAGAGGTACTTATATGTTCCTTCATGGGATAAACCCATATGATTAACCCTTATAGCATTCTATCATTGGAGGACTGCCCCCTTACCTATTCGTAAGTACGATGAAGATCCGGAAGGAAGGATGACAGCTTCGTGATGACACAACATTTATAGGAATGAAGACTTCAAAGTAAGGGATCAACTTCTTTGAGAAGAGCAACCTAAAACGAGAAGACTCATTAGAACTTCGTAACCTATCCTTCCCCTTAGCTATACCTCTTAAATCTTGGGACGAGATTTCTTGTAGTGGAGGAGATTTGTAATGCCCAAATAAATAAGCTACAGTAATCCCCTGATAATGATGCCCGGTCATCGCTTTTACTGTTTGCTAGGAATCACTTAGATTTGAACTAAGTTCAAATTCTGTTTTAAAATAAAGTCAAAATATTAATTACCCAAGCAGCAAAACAAAAGTGTCCATAATGTTGCATAAATTCCCAAAGCTATTGTAAAAATAAAACCAACATTTTTTAAACTCCAAAAATGTCCATAGCAATTAAAACAAAGGTTCAACCCCACTTATGAGAGACATTTAAATTTATACATAATTTGTTTAAACTTCAAATAGCCCCCAAACTTTTGGTGCAACACCAAAATATTATGCTAAATTTATGTGCCAAGATTCACATGTGACAAAAATCATTTGGTAGCTAGAAGAAATAGAAATTGGTAGTGAAAACTAAAACAGAAAAGAATAAAAAGGAAAGGAGCAAACAACGGTGCAACTGGGCCTTAAAAGAATAGTGAGGCCCAGCCCACTAGCGACCTCTCCTTCTTCCCCTGTTCACCCGAGTGTGGTGGCTGCCGTGTGAACGTCCATGCCGCAGATCATCCGCGTGTCGACCATCCGGCCCCTCCTCGGCGACTACAAGGCGCCCTCGTTCCCCTCGGCTGAACCCTAGGCCATTCCCCCTTCCTTGCGTCGCCCCCTTCCTCACATTACACACAACCGCCGCCATGGCAATGAACCACCTTGTCGCCGCGGCCAACGTCGACTTTACGTCGAGTTAGCGTGTCTAGAAGAACCGCTGCTGCTCTCTGCTTCATCCACGAGGGCCAGATCGAACGCATCCTTGCTGCATCGCCGGACCGCGCCGATCCCCTTCGTCAGTGTTCGCCTCGGCCACGGCTTCGACCCACCGTCGTCCGAACCTCCCCGACCCCCTCATGAGCTCGCCGCCATCCACCCCCTCTCGGTGAGCCGTCACCCCAACCCTTCTCCTCTGTTCCCGATGCAGTAGGCCACCACACCGCCCACGTCGGCAGCGTCTCGTACCCCCTGCTTGCGAATGCCGACCGCGCCGGGGCTGCGCCTTCCGCCACTGCTGCTCCCCTGCATCGCGCTGCCCCACCCCTCTGCGCCCTTAGCCCCCGCCGCGACCCCGCTCAGCACTGCTGCTGCCCGCCTCCGTCGGCGGCCCGTGCTACTCGCCCCCCCGCCTGCTACCTTCGCCTCTGTTGCCTCCGCTACCGCTCCTCCGCGTGCTGCCGCCTCTACTACAGCCCCGCTGCCGCGCATCGCCGCACCCGGTTGAGGCGACTTCCGCCCTGCTTCGTCCGGTCGGACCCGCCGTCGTGCCTCGCTTGCCTCCCGTCATTGCTGGCGTCGGTGGCAGGCTCTGCCCGCGACCGCGCGCGCCTGCAGCCCCTTCCGCGCTCACCGCCGCCAACCATGACGGCGCCCGCCTCCACCACTACTCCGCTGGTGCCGCCCCACTCC
>NC_041380.1:460376987-460386212 GCF_002162155.2 Triticum dicoccoides
CGCCCCCCGCCAGCGCCCGGGCTCGCCCCATCGGGCGCCCGTGGCTGCGCCTGCGTCGCCCAGTGCCCGCTAGGCCTTGGGCCTCAGGCAGCCGGGACCCACGCCCCTGTTTTATAAAAAAGGAGATTAAAATATATATATATATATATAAATAATAATAGTAATTAAAATAATTAATTAAATTAATGGTACTTAATTAGCTCAATCATTTAGTTAAACTAATTAACCATGATTAATTAACGTGCTAATTAGTCTAACTACTACTAATTATCTAGTAGTCATTGACGAATGGACCCCATCTGTCAGTTTGACCGGTCAACGGTCACAGTTGACCGTTGATGTCATGTTGACACTTTGCTGACGTCATCACTCCATTTCAATTAATATAAATAACTCCGGAAAATGGTTTAATCTTTAAAAATTAATATAAAATAAACTGTAGCTCGGATGGAAAAACTTTGTACATGAAAGTTGGTCAGAACGACGAGACGAATCCGGATACGCAGCCCGTTCGTCTGCCACACATCCCTAGCATAGCGAACACACAACTTTCCCCTCTAGTTCATCTGTCTGAAAACGCGAAACACCGAGCATATTTTCCCGGATGTTTCCCCCCTTCACCGGAATCACCTCATACTGCGTTAGGTCACCCCTAGCACCGTGCATTGCCATGTTATGCTTTGTGTTGCTTTGTTTGCTCTGTTATTTATTGTGTTCCCCCTCCGTTACTTCTTTCCGATAGACCCCGAGACCGCTGTCGGTACCCCCGATCGACTATGCTGTTGACGACCCCTCTCTCTTGCCAGAGTAACCAGGCAAGCCCCCCGCCTTGATCACCAGATATCGCCTACTCTTCTCTATACTACTTGCATTAGAGTAGTGTAGCATGTTACTGCTTTCCGTTAATCCTATCCGGATGCATAGCTTGTCCTTGCTACTTCTGTTGTTACCTTTACCTGCAATCCTAATGCTTAGTATAGGATGCTAGTTTATCATCAGTGGCCCTACCTACTTGTCCGTCTGCCATGCTATACTATCAGGCCGTGATCACTCGGGAGGTGATCACGGGTATATACTATATACTTTATACATGATACATGTGGTGACTAAAGTTGGGTCGGATCGTGGAGCACCCGCGAGTGATTCACAGATTGGGGGCTGAAAGGACCTTTGTCCCAACGGCCCTTTGTGTGGATCTTTGTGGCGAAGCGACAGGGCAGGTTGAGACCACCTAGGAGAGAGGTGGGCCTGGCCCTGGTCAGCGTTCACGGTTATTTCAAGATAACACGTTTAACGAGATCTTGGTATTTGATCTGAGTCTGGCCACTGGCCTATACGCACTAACCATCTACGCGGGGACAGTTATGGGCACTCGACGTCATGGTATCAGCCGAAGCCTTCGTGATGTCAGCGACTGAGCGGCGCGCGTCGGGTTGGACCACGTAATGCAACTTCCTTTGTAATGGAGGTTGCTAGGTCTGCTCTCCGGCCGCCCTCGCAACATGCAGGTGTGCAATGGGCGATGGGCCCAGACCCCTGTGCCATAGGATTTAGACCGGCGTGCTGACCTCTCTGATGTGCCTAGGTAGGGCTGCGACGTGTTGATCTTCCGAGGCCGGGCATGACCCAGGAAAGTGTGTCCGGCCAAATGGGATCGAGCGTGTTGGGTTATGTGGTGTGCCCCAGCAGGGAAGTTGATCTATTCGAATAGCCGTGTCCCTTGGTAAAAGGACGACCCGGAGTTGTACCTTGACCCTATGACAACTAGAACCGGATACTTAATAAAACACACCCTTCCAACTGCCAGATACAACCGGTGGTCGCTCTCTCACAGGGCGACGAGGGGAGGATCATCGGTTAGGTTTATGCTATGCGATGCTACTTGGTGAACTTACCATCTACTCTCTGTTGGGTTATGCAGTAATTTCAAAAAATTTCCTACGCTCACGCAAGATCATGGTGATGCATAGCAACAAGAGGGGAGAGTATGATCTACGTACCCTTGTAGATCGACAACGGAAGCGTTTGGTTGATGTAGTCGTACGTCTCCACGGCCCGAGCGGTCAAGCACCGAAACTACGGCACCTCCGAGTTCTAGCACACGTTCAGCTCGATGACGATCCACGGACTCCGATCCAGCAAAGTGTCGGGGAAGAGTTCCGTCAGCACGACAGCGTGGTGACGATCTTGATGTACTACCATCGCAGGGCTTCGCCTAAGCACCGCTACAATATTATTGAGGACTATGGTGGAAGGGGGCACCGCACACGGCTAAGAATATGATCACGTGGATCAACTTGTGTCTCTAGGGGTGCCCCTGCCTCCGTATATAAAGGTTCAAGGGAGGGGGGCCGGCCGGCCAAGGTGTGGCGCGCCAGGAGGAGTCCTACTCCTTCTGGGAGTAGGACTCCCCCCCTTTCCTCGGTGGAATAGGATTCGTGGAGGGGGGAAAGAGGAGAGAGAGGAGGAAGGGGGCCGGCCCCCTCTCCTTGTCCAATTCGGACCAAGGGGGGAGGGGCGCGCGGCCCATCTCTGGCCACCTCTCCTCTCTTCCACTAAGGCCCACTAAGGCCCATATACCTCCCGGGGGGGGGGGTTCCGGTAACCTCCCGGTACTCCGGTAAAATCCCGATTTCACCCGGAACACTTCCGATATCCAAACATAGGCTTCCAATATATCAATCTTTATGTCTCGACCATTTCGAGACTCCTCGTCATGTCCGTGATCACATCTAGGACTCCGAACAACCTTCGATACATCAAAATGCATAAACTCATAATATAACTGTCATCGTAACCTTAAGCATGCGGACCCTACGGGTTCGAGAACAATGTAGACATGACCGAGACACGTCTCCGGTCAATAACCAATAGCGGAACCTGGATGCTCATATTGGCTCCTACATATTCTACGAAGATCTTTTATCAGTCAGACCGCATAACAACATACGTTGTTCCCTTTGTCATCGGTATGTTACTTGCCCGAGATTCGATCGTCGGTATCCTATACCTAGTTCAATCTCGTTATCGGCAAGTCTCTTTACTCGTTCTGTAATACATCATCCCGCAACTAACTCATTAGTTGCAATGCTTGCAAGGCTTAAGTGATGTGCATTACCGAGAGGGCCCAGAGATACCTCTCCGATAATCGGAGTGACAAATCCTAATCTCGAAATACGCCAACCCAACATGTACCTTTGGAGACACCTGTAGAGCTCCTTTATAATCACCTAGTTACGTTGTGACGTTTGGTAGCACACAAAGTGTTCCTCCGGCAAACGGGAGTTGCATAATCTCATAGTCATAGAAACATGTATAAGTCATGAAGAAAGCAATAGCAACATACTAAACGATCGGGTGCTAAGCTAATGGAATGGGTCATGTTAATCATATCATTCAACTAATGATGTGATCCCGTTAATCAAATAACAACTCTTTGTCCATGGTTAGGAAACATAACCATCTTTGATTAACGAGCTAGTCAAGTAGAGGCATACTAGTGACACTCTGTTCGTCTATGTATTCACACATATATTATGTTTCCGATTAATACAATTCTAGCATGAATAATAAACATTTATCATGATATAAGGAAATAAATAATAACTTTATTATTGCCTCTAGGGCATATTTCCTTCAGTCTCCCACTTGCAATAGAGTCAATAATCTAGATCACATCGCCATGTGATTTAACATCAATAGTTCACATCTTTATGTGATTGGTTCACATCTCCATGTGACTAACACCAAAAGGGTTTACTAGATTCAATAATCTAGTTCACATCGCTATGTGATTAAGACCCAAAAAGTGATCATGTTTTGCTTGTGAGAGAAGTTTAGTCAACGGGTCTGCCACATTCAGATCCGTATGTATTTTGCAAATTTCTATGTCAACAATGCTCTGCATGGAGCTACTTCTAGCTAATTGCTCCCACTTTCAATATGTATCCAGATTGAGACTTAGAGTCATCTGGATCAGTGTCAAAACTTGCATCGACGTAACCCTTTACGACGAACCTTTTGTCACCTCCGCAATCGAGAAACATATCCTTATTCTAGTAAGGATAATTTTGACCGCTGTCCATTGATCTACTCCTAGATCACTATTGTACTCCCTTTCTTAACTCAGTGTATGGTATACAATAGATCTGGTACACAGCATGGCATACTTTATAGAACCTATGACTGAGGCATAGGGAATGACTTTCATTCTCTTTCTATCTTCTACCGTGGTCGGGCTTTGAGTCTTACTCAACTTCACACCTTGTAACACAGGCAAGAACTCTTTCTTTGACTACTCCATTTTGAACTACTTCAAAATCTTGTCAAGGTTTGTATTTATTGAAAAAAAACTTATCAAGCGTCTTGATCTATCTCTATAGATCTTGATGCTCAATATGTAAGCAGCTTCACCGAGGTCTTTCATTGAAAAACTCCTTTCAAACACTCCTTTATGCTTTGCAGAATAATTCTACATTGTCTCTGATCAACAATATGTCATTCACATATACTTATCAGAAATATTGTAGTGCTCCCACTCACTTTCTAGTAAATACAGGCTTCACCGCAAGTCTGTATAAAACTATATGCTTTGATCAACTTATCAAAGCGTATATTCCAACTCCGAGATGCTTACACCAGTCCATAGATGGTTCGCTGGAGTTTGCATATTTTGTTAACACCTTTAGGATTGACAAAAACTTCTGGTTGCATCATATACAACTCTTCTTTAAGAAATCCATTAAGGATTGCAATTTTGTTATCCATTTTCCAGATTTCATAAAAGGCGGCAATTGCTAACATGATTCAGACAGATTTAAGCATAGATACTAGTGAGAAACTCTCATCGTAGTCAACACCTTGAACTTGTCGAAAACCTTCTGCGACAATTCTAGCTTTGTAGATAGTAACACTACTATCAGCGTCCGTCTTCCTCTTGAAGATCCATTTATTCTCAATTGCTTGCCGATCATCGGGCAAGTCAACCAAAGTCCATACTTTGTTCTCATACATGGATCCCATCTCAGATTTCATGGCTTCAAGCCATTTTGCGGAATCTGGGCTCACCATCGCTTCTTCATAGTTCGTAGGTTCATCATGATCTAGTAGCATGACTTCCAGAATAGGATTACCGTACCAGTCTGGTGCGGATCTCACTCTGGTTGATCTACGAGGTTCAGTAGTATCTTGTTCTGAAGTTTCATGATCATTATCATTAGCTTCCTCACTAATTGGTGTAGGTGTCACAGAAACAGTTTTCTGTGATGCACTACTTTCCAATAAGGGAGCAGGTACAGTTACCTCGTCAAGTTCTACTTTCCTCCCACTCACTTCTTTCGAGAGAAACTCCTTCTCCAGAAAGTTTCCGAACTTAGCAACAAAAGTCTTGCCTTCGGATCTGTGATAGAAGGTGTATCCAATAGTCTCCTTTGGATATCCTATCAAGACACATTTCTCCGATTTGGGTTCGAGCTTATCAGGTTGAAGCTTTTTCACATAAGCATCGCAGCCCCAAACTTTCAGAAACGACAACTTTGGTTTCTTGCCAAACCATAGTTCATATGGTGTCGTCTCAACGGATTTAGATGGTGCCCTATTTAACGTGAATGCAACTGTCTCTAATGCATAACCCCAAAACGATAGTGGTAGATCGGTAAGAGACATCATAGATTGCACTATATCCAATAAAGTACGGTTATGACGTTCGGACACACCATTATGCTGTGGTGTTCCATGTGGCATGAGTTTGTGAAACTATTCCACATTGTTTTAATTGAAGACCAAACTCGTAACTCAAATATTTGTCTCCGCGATCAGATCGTAGAAACTTTATTTTCTTTGTCACGATGATTTTCCACTTCACTCCGAAATTCTTTGAACTTTTCAAATGTTTCAGACTTATGTTTCATCAAGTAGATATACCCATATCTGCTCAAATCATCTGTGAAGTTCAGAAAATAACGATACTTGCCGTGAGCCTTAACACTCATCGGACCGCATACATCAGTATGTATTATTTCCAATAAGTCAGTTGCTCGCTCCGGAGAACGGAGTCTTAGTCATCTTGCCCATGAGGCATGGTTCGCAAGCATCAAGTGATTCATAATCAAGTGATTCCAAAATCCCATCAGCATGGAGTTTCTTCATGCGCTTTACACCAATATGACCTAAACGACAGTGCTACAAATAATTTGCACTATCATTATTAACTTTGCATCTTTTGGTTTCAATATTATGATTATGTGTATCACTACGATCGAGATCCAACGAACTATTTTCATTGGGTGTGTAACCATATAAGGTTTTATTCATGTAAACAGAACAACAATTTATTCTCTTACTTAAATGAATAACCGTATTACAATAAACATGATCAAATCATATTCATGCTTAACTCAAACACCAAATAACACTTATTCAGGTTCAACACTAATCCCGAAAGTATAGGGAGTGTGCGATGATGATCATATCAATCTTGGAACCACTTCCAACACACATCGTCACTTCACCCTTAACTAGTCTCTGTTTATTCTGCAACTCCCGTTTCGAGTTACTAATCTTAGCAACTGAACTAGTATCAAATACTGAGGGGTTGCTATAAACACTAGTAAAGTACACATCAATAACATGTATATCAAATATACTTATGTTCACTTTGCCATTCTTCTTATCTGCCAATCACTTGGGGTAGTTCCGCTTCCAGTGACCAGTCCCTTTGCAGTAGAAACACTTAGTCTTAGGGTTAGGACCAGACTTGGGCTTCTTCACTTGAGCAGCAACTTGCTTGCTGTTCTTCTTGAAGTTCCCTTTCTTCCCTTTTCTTGAAACTAGTGGTCTTGTCTACCATCAACACTTGATGTTTTTCTCGATTTTTACCTTCGTCAATTTCCGCATTACGAAGAGCTTGGGAATTGTTTCCGTTATCCCTTGCATATCATAGTTCATCACGAAGTTCTACTAACTTGGTGATGGTGACTAGAGAATTCTGTCAATCACTATCTTATCTGGAAGATTAACTCCCACTTGATTCAAGCGATTGTTGTACTCAGACAATCTGGGCACATGCTCACTAGTTGAGCGATTCTCCTCCATCTTTTAGCTATAGAACTTGTTGGAGACTTCATATCTCTCAACTCGTGTATTTGCTTGAAATATTAACTTCAACTCCTGGAACATCTCATATGCTCCATGACGTTCAAAACGTCTTTGAAGTCCCTATTCTAAGCCATTAAGCATGGTGCACTAAACTATCAAGTAGTCATCATATTGAGCTAGCCAAACGTTCATAATGTCTGCATCTGCTCCTGCAATAGGTCCGTCACCTAGCGGTGCATCAAGGACATAATTCTTCTGTTCAGCAATGAGGATAAACCTCAGATCACGGATCCAATCCGCATCATTGCTACTAACATCTTTCAACACAATTTTCTCTAGGAACATATCAAAATAAACACAGGGAAGCAACAACACGAGCTATTGATCTACAACATAATTTGCAAAACACTACCAGGACTAAGTTCATGATAAATTTAAGTTCAATTAATCATACTACTTAAGAACTCCCACTTAGATAGACATCCCTCTAATCCTCTAAGTGATTACGTGATCCAAATCAACTAAACCATGTCCGATCATCACGTGAGATGGAGTAGTTTCATTGGTGAACATCACTATGTTGATCATATCTACTATATGATTCACGCTCGACCTTTCGGTCTCCGTGTTCCGAGGCCATATATGTATATGCTTGGCTCGTCAAGTATAACCTGAGTATTCCGCGTGTGCAACTGTTTTGCACCCGTTGTATTTGAACGTAGAGCCTATCACACCCGATCATCACGTGGTGTCTCAGCACGAAGAACTTTCGCAACGGCGCATACTCAGGGAGAACACTTCTTGATAATTTAGTGAGAGATCATCTTATAATGCTACCGTCAATCAAAGCAAGATAAGATGCATAAAAGATAAACATCACATGCAATCAATATAAGTGATATGATATGGCCATCATCATCTTGTGCTTGTGATCTCCATCTCCGAAGCACCATCATGATCACCATCATCACCGACGCGACACCTTGATCTCCATCGTAGCATCGTTGTCGTCTCGCCAATCTTATGCTTCCACGACTATTGCTACCGCTTAGTGATAAAGTAAAGCATTATAGCGCGATTGCATTGCATACAATAAAGCGACAACCATATGGCTCCTGCCAGTTGCCGATAACTCGGTTACAAAACATGATCATCTCATACAATAAAATTTAGCATCATGTCTTGACCATATCACATCACATCATGCCCTGCAAAAACAAGTTAGACGTCCTCTACTTTGTTGTTGCATGTTTTACGTGGCTGCTACGGGCTTAAGCAAGAACCAATCTTACCTACGCATCAAAACCACAACGATAGTTTGTCAAGTTGGTGCTGTTTTAACCTTCGCAAGGACCGGGCGTAGCCACACTCGGTTCAACTAAAGTTGGAGAAACTGTCACCCGCAAGCCACCTATGTGCAAAGCATGTCGGGAGAACCGGTCTCGCGTAAGCGTACGCGTAATTTCGGTCCGGGCCGCTTCGTCCAACAATACCGCCGAACCAAAGTATGACATGCTGGTAAGCAGTATGAATTATATCGCCCACAACTCACTTGTGTTCTACTCGTGCATATAACATCAACATATAAAACCTAGGCTCGGATGCCACTGTTGGGTTACGTAGTAATTTCAAAAAAATTCCCACGCTCACGCAAGATCATGGTGATGCATAGCAACGAGAGGGGAGAGTATGATCTACATACCCTTGTAGATCGACAATGGAAGTGTTTGGTTGATGTAGTCGTACGTCTCCACGCCCGACCAATCAAGCACCGAAACTACGGCACCTCCGAGTTCTAGCACACGTTCAGCTCGATGACGATTCCCGGACTCCGATCCAGCAAAGTGTCGGGGAAGAGTTCCGTCAGCACGACGGCGTGGTGACGATCTTGATGTACTACCGTCGCAGGGCTTCGCCTAAGCACCGCTACAATATTATTGAGGACTATGGTGGAAGGGGGCACCGCACACGGCTAAGAATATGATCACGTGGATCAACTTGTGTCTCTAGGGGTGCCCCTGCCTCCGTATATAAAGGTTCAAGGGAGGGGGGCCGGCCGGCCAAGGTGTGGCGCGCCAGGAGGAGTCCTACTCCTTTTGGGAGTAGGACTCCCCCCCTTTCCTAGTTGGA
>NC_041380.1:460386430-460402375 GCF_002162155.2 Triticum dicoccoides
GTGGAGGGGGGGGGGGAAGAGGAGAGAGAGGAGGAAGGGGGGCGGCCCCCTCTCCTTGTCCAATTCAGACCAAGGGGGGGAGGGGCGCGCGGCCCATCTCTGGCCACCTCTCCTCTCTTCCACTAAGGCCCACTAAGGCCCATATACCTCCGGGGGGGTCCGGTAACCTCCCGGTACTCCGGTAAAATCCCGATTTCACCCGGAACACTTCCGATATCCAAACATAGTCTTCCAATATATCAATCTTTATGTATCGACCATTTCCAGACTCCTCGTCATGTCCGTGATCACATCCGGGACTCCGAACAACCTTCAGTACATCAAAATGCATAAACTCATAATATAACTGTCATCGTAACCTTAAGCGTGCGGACCCTACGGGTTCGAGAACAATGTAGACATGACCGAGACACGTCTCCGGTCAATAACCAATAGCGGAACCTGGATGCTCATATTGGCTCCTACATATTCTACAAAGATCTTTTATCGGTCAAACCGCATAACAACATACGTTGTTCCCTTTGTCATCGGTATGTTACTTGCCCGAGTTTCTTTCGTCGGTATCCTATACCTAGTTCAATGTCGTTACCGGCAAGTCTCTTTACTCGTTCTGTAATACATCATCCCGCAAATAACTCATTAGTTGCAATGCTTGCAAGGATTAAGTGATGTGCATTATCGAGAGGGCCCAAAGATACCTCTCCGACAATCGGAGTGTAAAATCCTAATCTCGAAATACGCCAACCCAACATGTACCTTTGGAGACACCTGTAGAGCTCCTTTATAATCACCCAGTTACGTTGTGACGTTTGGTAGCAAACAAAGTGTTCCTCCGGCAAACGGGAGTTGCATAATCTCATAGTCATAGAAACATGTATAAGTCATGAAGAAAGCAATAGCAACATACTAAACGATCGGGTGCTAAGCTAATGGAATGGGTCATGTCAATTAGATCATTCAACTAATGATGTGATCCCATTAATCAAATAACAACTCTTTGTCCATGGTTAGGAAACATAACCATCTTTGATTAACGAGCTAGTCAAGTAGAGGCATACTAGTGACACTCTGTTCGTCTATGTATTCACACATGTATTATGTTTCCGGTTAATACAATTCTAGCATGAATAATAAACATTTATCATGATATAAGGAAATAAATAATAACTTTATTATTGCCTCTAGGGCATATTTCCTTCACTCTCTTCTACATGCTGCAAGATGGAGGTGGCCAGAAGCGTAGTCCTCGAGAGGATTAGCTATCCCCCTCTTATTCCGGCTTTCTGCAGTTTAGTCCACATATGATACCCTTATCCATTTGATACCAATGCATACATATGTAGTGTAGCTCCTTGCTTGCGAGTACTTTGGATGAGTACTCATGGTTGCTTTGCTTCCTCTTTTCCCCTTTCTATACTCGATTGCTGCGACCAGACATTGGAGACCAGGAGCCAGACACCACCATCGACGACGACTCCTACTACACTGGAGGTGCCTACTACTACGTGCAACCCGCTAACAACGACCAGGAGTAGTTTAGGAGGATCCCAGGCAGGAGGCCTGTGCCTCTTTCGATCTGTATCCTAGTTTGTGCTAGCCTTCTTAAGGCAAACTTGTTTAACTTATGTCTGTACTCAGATATTGTTGCTTTTGCTGACTCGTCTATGAGCGAGCTCTTTTATTCGAGCCTTCGAGGCCCCTGGTTTGTAATATGATGCTTGTATGACTTATTTTATTTGTAGAGTTGTGTTGTGATATCTTCCCGTGAGCCCCTGATCTTGATCGTACACGTTTGTGTGTATGATTAGTGTATGCTTGAATCGGGGGCGTCACAAGTTGGTATCAGAGCCGACTGCCTGTAGGAATCCCCCTGCCACACTCCTTGGTCGAAGTTGAGTCTAGTCATTACAAAACTTTTACTAACATGGCTATGTGCCTTATGGGCCCACGTTGCCATTAGGTGGTATTAGGATCTTTTATTCCTCGTCTATACTCTGGGATTCTGATCTCTCTTCTATTCAGGTGAAATGGTTTTACTAACTCTAACATTCGGATCTCGTGATCACATCCACCCGAAGAGCCCCTTATTACAGACGATCTCCTGCTGTACCGAAGGATTCCGAAGATACTCTCTGTTGTTCTGTCAAGACTTTGTGCCCATTGCTTTTGCCATCCCCTACCACCGAAATATCCCTATGGGTAAATACCAACACATGTCATCCTTACTTTTATTCCTAGTTAATCTTGTTAATACAAGATACCCAAAAATTCTCTCTATTGTTCCGAAAATACCTTGTGCCCACTGCCCTTGCAGTTCTTTGCAACCTGAATACCCCTACGAATAATTTCTCGCACTTATCGAGTATCCGCTCATCCCTAGTTGATTCACGTATTTCACAGAAGTCATCGAAATACCATTCGGTCTTCCGAAAATCCTGAGCAGCCTATTGCTCTTGAAATTCTTGCTTGCTTCCATTATGGTTAATCCCATAAGTCTCATAATCTTATTGGCATCCTTTGCCACTATCATTTTGAGCCCATTGATTCAATGAGTGTGAATGCTCGCAATCCTCAACTAGATCCTAGAATTCATCCTTTCGGCTCAGACGCCATTTTAAACATGAGTTAGTTCTCGACCAATCAAATTGTTGACCATTGTACCTCTAAGACTATTCAACTTATCCATCCCTATTCAGAGCATTGCTTCTGATCCCTTGACTTGGAATCATAATTCCTGTGCAATTGAGATTTGAGTTAGTCAGTTGTTTCTATCATCTGATCCATTTGCATTCTTTCTTCTTCTGGCAGAGTACCGATACTCACATCAGCTCCATTGTGGATCGTCAGATCCATTGTTGGATTTCATCCGACATCGTCCTTAATATTCAATAACCTTGTGAGCCTTTCCGCAGGTATATAATGCCTTTGGTAAATTGTATCCTCTGCCTTGTCAACCATGCTCTACTTCTGAGCTTGTGTTATTTACTCCTGAAGTTTGTGATATATGTTCCAAAGAGGCCCCGATGGGTTGAACCTATGCCTTCCTTAATTTGTGTGAACCCGAAAGATTTCACGGGTCATACTTATCGGGTATTGCACCAAGTAAAACTTTCAACATCTATTGTCATTTTCAAAAAAGCGAGAGGTGAATGGCAGGTTGTACATTGAAGAAGTGGGAGTCGACCTTGAACTTTTTGTTCATGCCCATGGACACGATGTAGATCCTGCCATAGAAGCTTCTTGTAATAATAACTATTTCCTTGATATACTATCCTTTGGTATGGTGAATTGATCCTTTGCAATCATGGTTCTGACCATATGTTCTTCTTTGATCCCATTTCTCGGGCAAGTTTAAGCACTTGTCTTCTATGGGTCAATACACCTGTCCAACCTTTACTTTGATCTTTCATCGAGTATTACACCCTGGTATCTCGAGATTATCACGGAACTGCATAACTTCTTATGAGTTCTCCATCATGTACTACAATCTCACTAATTCCATTTTTTTTCTTCACGGGCCCTGAGTCATTAAACACTCAAGGACACCGATAACTGAATTGAGTCTGCATCGCGATTAAACAACTATTAGTAATCTTCTTTACTTACGAGTTTGTACTCGATCACTTCATTTCTAGCCTGATCGGCTATATCAGTATCGTGCTGACTTTAACTGTGCTACCTGATCCTTATTCCTGGAGCACCACTTTCGGCGATGAGCTAAGCTTACGTCGATCTTCCTTATCTTATCATTTCACCTTGAACAGCAAGCTTGATTCTGGGTTGGTGTCGTATCCGTGGTTCCAATAATCTTTCACTGCGTTAGTCCTGTTGCTTGATGTAGCCGTTGTTCAATTGCTTCTTCGTGGAGCCTTTCGACAAAATTTGTCATGATCATCATAAACATTCTGAGCTCTTCCAGGATATCAGTTGAATTCATGTTGAGAAATACCATCCTTGCCCTCGATGATTTGGGTTAACATCGACAACATCCTTGATTTCCCTTCCCACACAAAACTTGTTCTAGTTTTGCATTGTACCTCGAGTTCCTTGCTATCTGACTTATGTTATGCTCTACCTTGGTGTATTACCATCGTTTATGTCAAGAATGTCATGAGAATTTCACCACCTCTTATGAATTATTGGTGCAAGTAACTTCTCACCATATCCGTTCATTCCTTCGTCCCCGTGTGTTTCTAACCAGAAAACCGACAATTGAACTATGATGTGCCACTTCAAAAGTTCTAGCAACACTATTGCTTTGAAGTTAATGGTCGATATTTCATTCTTAGACCATTGGTTATCGAATCACCATTCTAACATTGATCGTTCTACCTAAGCCCATATTTCGGGTGCACTTTTCAACCAATGTTTGTCCTAGTATGGTGTTGAAGACTTCTTTAAACCTAGGTACCTGGGAATATTGCATTTTGTAATTAATTGTTTTTATATTGCAACTTGTAAAACTGAAAAAATTGTTATGTATAAATGCTTACGATTGCCAACTTATGAACATGATATTCCTCAAATTGTCTTTCTCTTTCTTCTGCAGCATCTTCATTTTCCCGAAGAACTCAATTTGCTTCATTTTCCTCCAATTCATCTACGTCTATATTTTCTTTCTCAAATTCCTCAGGAGTCGTTTCTCGAGGATCAATAATGTGAACTCTGTTTTTGTATTTGTCCAACACATATAGTACATAGCGGTCATCCTTCTCCATTGGAATGAATATCTGCATACAAAATACTTGTTGCTTAGATGACAGTTTAATATAAAGTAATTTAGTAGAATGCATATTTTGAGATTTTGTCAGGGAGGAAAGGGTTATTACCATTTTTGCTGTTCAGAGCTTTTTCTGTTGATTTTTCTTGAGATACATGGGAACCAGCTGATTCTTTCTTTTTAGCAATTCAGTCTTAAATTTTTTAATACCAGTTTTGTGATGCTTTAAATCCAATATATGCTGCAAACAATAATTACGATGAAAAAAACTGTTAGAAAAAAAGTTGTGTAACAATATAAAAAGAGTAGTTGTTGCAATATAGACAAGATTTTGCTTTTTAAAATTTTACCTCTGCAAAGTTTGGGCCTAATATTACTCTATCACTCTGTTTTGAATCTTGTCTGCTTTCCCAGATTTCTGCTATGTCATCGAGGACCCTCTTTTCCATATGATGTGGTATGTTCGTTTGTGCTAGTCTTGGACCAAATACTGCCTTCAGTTGGGCTCCAGTTAGTTGCGTGCTTTCACTGTCCCTGCGGATGCGTCTAAATATAGTTTTGCTGCGATAGGGAGATTAAATAATTTTGGAGGTCACGGTCAGTGAGAAACAGATTTTTACATTATTTTTGGCCTCTGTGCAACTATTTTGAGGTGCAATAGAAAACAACTCACTTTTTGTATTCCTCCTGCCAGCTGTCGCTCATGACTAGATGGAAGAGGTTGGACGCCTCCGTTGTGTGTTGGAAGCAATGAGAATGTTTTGGGTATAGTCTGGTGCTTTGTCTTTTGTCCCTTTTAGTTTCATCTGTTTCTGTCAGCGGAAGCAGGTATGTGATATGTAAGCTCTACTGATACGAAAGACATTGGTGAACCGTGGGATGGGTTGGTTATTACGAAAAAAAGATAAGTAGAAATTATTTTCTTACCTTTGTTGGCGGAAAAGAACTTTGAAGTTTCTGGTTTGATTTTTTTGATTCTTCCAGGTAGTTCCTGGCACTTTACTTAGTTTGTTTCACCAAATATGGCTGTAAAAAGGAACTCTGGTTTCCACTCGGCATCAACGTTGCTTTGCTACATGGAGGTCATTGGATATTCTTTTATTTGTTCTTTCATGAGATAATTGAAGTATTCAAGTAGTGCTGCTTGTAAAAATTAAAATTGATGCTCTCGAACTATTCACTTACATCGAAATCCTCCTCTTCTTTTATGAGATCAATGCCATTCCAGTATTTTGCAAATTGAACCATGAAGTGTCCGTATTGGGTACCCTACTGTTTTGGCACGTAAACTCTGTTAGGTGTTTCTGCTATCCTCGACCAGTTCGGTTCGCCGTTGGCTCGTAGCTCCACTTCGCCGTAATGCTTCTTCATGAGTGCGTGCATCCTTTAATCTGTGATTACGGTTTGGTGTTATTGTTGGGTTTTGGCATTAAACAAGGGAATGTAGGAACTGTAAAACCAATTAGAAAACAAGGTTGAATTGACGTACCAGTTCTGGGTGATCCTTATGGTGTGTTTTCCATGTTTTTTTCCGCCTCCGACTCTGTAATTTAGTGAGTCAAGTATGTCGATGGAGCTCGTGTACTTGTTGAGCACATATAGTGTGTAGTGTTTATTTGTGTTGTGAGGTATCATAATCTGGGTGTTTGGAGTCAGAGTGAGTTAAAGTTCATTCTTGTTAGGAGAATTAAATGACATGTAAATGTGCAATCTGTAGGAAAAATGAATTATGTTTGTATATTTCTATTAACTTACCAGCTTTTTCTTTAAAAGTTCCTTCCCTGTTACAAGGGGTGCAAACTATTTCAATGCTTCATCCTCATTGAATTCTGCTAGTCCTCCTTCTTCTCCAATTTTAACACCGAGCATGATCCGCGACCAATTTTTTTTGTAGTTTTAGCACAATCTTTTGTAATCACTAAAATGATGCAATTGTTTTTGTCAAATTGGACTTTATACATTTGCAAATTCTACGGGAAGTATTGCTTTATCGGTTGTGTTGTATTGTTGCCGTAGTGTCCATTCTTCGAATAATGCGTTTGCTATAGATCCCTCCATCTGTCCTTGATCTCCTTTCCGTAGTTGTTCCATCATTTGTTTTCCTGTAACCCAATCGGGTCGCTTCGAGCTAATATATAGGTTTAGACTGCATGCAGAAAAAGTTTATACATTTGTTAGGTTGGTTTAAAAAGGGGCAACATTTCTTTGTTTTTTTGTTGTGACAAGAGAAAGTACTTACTCTCCGCATTCGTCCTGTCCTTCTTTGCTGAATAGGTATTCATGAAGTGCTCTGGCTTTGTCCATAAATTTGAAATCTCCTGGGACAAAAGTAGGAATTTTCCCATGCAGCCTTGTTGAAGGCTTTACCGGTCTCTTCTTGATCGAGATTTTCTTGTCTGAGCTATTCTTAGATGATTGAGGCATTGAATGCTCTCCTGATTCTTGCTGCAAGATTGTAGGATACGGCGTGGGATTTTGTCGAATTCATAGCTTTCATATTGATTTATCCATGTTTTGATTACATCGAATTCAATGCCCGTCTTTACATGCTCGTTGTATACCTCTAGTTGGAGCGGGTTAAGGCTTGAAAGAAATTCAGCAACTTCGTCCTGCTTTTCCATTGTTTTGGGTTTTAGGAAATCTAGAGATGGTGCTGTAGATGCCTTGCTGATTGCTTGTCGAGCCTGTTTCTTCTTGAAGAAGAACAGGTTGTTTCTTCTGCTCGGAAACCTGTTCTTGTGTATTTGGTGCGTCGTTGCTTGTGTGATCCTCTTTTAAATCAGTGCCTGTTTGTTCAAGTTGACCTGTGCTCGGGGTATTGCTGTTGATATTTTGCTCGTCTATTTGCTCTTCAGAGTGGTGTGGTATCTTGTCGTCTGGTGGTGGTTGATCTGGTTCTATTGGTGGATCCTTTTCTTCGTGGTCTGTGCAAGATTCTTGGGCGACGACGTGTCTGCTGACATCCATAACCTCTTTGTGTTTACTGGATATATCAATAACTTCATGTTCTTTTGGCTTGGGATTTGGCGGAAACTCTTCTAGTACACAACATTCTGTCTGTTGCATTTCTTTGTCTCCCATATGAACTTCATACTTCAGCATATCTATTAGAATAAAAAATAAAAAAAGAATATTACTTCTTCTAGTGTGACCAAATTGTAAGGATTAGTTTCTGAAAAGACTAACCTGTTGTACACCTGATTAATGATAGTTTGGTATTCCCTCTGTGTTGACTAATTAGTTGATATAGAATTTTTTTCCTCAACTCTGGTACTTGTTCTGGCTCTAAGTTTGCTGTTGTTCCATCATTGGAGTAGTGCTTCAGGTTCATGTACATACAGAATGTGCAGTTCATTCTGCATGTAGAGGAATGGTACTAGTAAGATTGTTGCATTCCAGAAACGGAAAGAAGAGAAGTGTTGGAGCAATGGTAGTGGTAATTGTTGCATCAAAAACACGAAAGAACAGCTTCATTTCAGTAATTGTAGTATTGAATCTTTCGTTGAAAAAAAGAAAGAAGTGAAATATTGCAAGTGCTTACGTGTCTTCTCCTTGAAGTGGCACCTGCAGTTTGACCCTCTTGAAATGGTCGATGCTTTTCTGTGAAAGATGTAGCTCTGTGCTTACGTGCTTCCATATTTTCATTAATTTGCTTGTTACATTGTTGAAGGATTCTATTGTGCCTGGATATGCAGTTGAAGAGTCAAGTAGTTCAAAGTGCTGTTTTTGCATGTTAACTGTAATGGTGAAGTAATGACTTGTATTTTCGTCTTGCTTAAATCCGCGCAATGAACATGGTAGAAGGAACTGCAAAACAAAAAAAATAAAAATAAAATATTTGGAAATCTTCTTATATTTAGAAACATAAAATAAAAAGATAACCTTTCATAACATATATGCAAGCTGATATGCTTACCATGTTATAATCTTGTAGTTTTTCTTCTTGTTGCATGTTGAAAAATGATGTAAGCCTGGCAGGTAGTAATTTTTTTCTAATGTGTTCTTGATCATTATTTCTATAGCACATTGGATCTTCGTCGTCGGCTTCCTTTATCGAGTGCTGCTTGTTTTGTCATGGGTAGACAAAGGGAATTTGTAAGTTCAGTTATAAAGTCATATATATTGTTTTAAACGTGATTCTTTTGCCGTGATCTTTACTTACAGTGTTGCTTAACGACATAATCTTTCTCCCTGTGTCATTTAGTTGTTTTCTCAAGATTGTTAGCATGGGCTCGATTGCTTCGGTGCGTACTAAATTACCGACCTTGAAACTTTCGGCGACATGGCCTAGATTGACATCAAACTTGTTCGTTGTAATGAAAAGCTCATCCCTGCAAAGTATATTTATAAAAATGTTTTAGTTTACACATGATACAGTCAAAATGATCGTGTGTAATAATGTGTTTTGTGTTAGTTTCGTGAACTTACATTTCTCTCTGTGTCCACGGCTTGCATACAACGTCGTACAGGTCTTCGATGGCTTTGTTGACGGAATCACTATCTTTGTCCCCTTTCTCCACTGTGCCTGCGATGAATTTGAATTTAATATAAATAACTCCAAGTCACAAGATGACAATATAGCAATTAAGTTTATATTGTCTTGCCTGCTTCGATGCTAGAAGATATGTGATGTCCAGTGTTGTTCTTTTCTTGTTCTCCTTCTGCTTGTTGCGACATATTTTGTTCTTCTTTTTCCATTGTACCCTTTTGTTCCGTTTTTTCTGCATCTTCATATGAGTCGTCTGTGTCTTTCTTACTATCATGTTTTTCCTTGTCAACCGTCGTGTCTTGCTGTTGGTCTTTTCCGGCTTGTTTTTTAGTCTCGACCTGGTTGGCACTGACCTCTCTACCAGGGGAATTGGCATCGTTTGATGGTGTAGGGTTTTCTTCGATGGGTTCTTCTTCTTTCGCTGGAACAATGTGTGTGTCTGCTTCATTGCTTGTATGTCCGTGGTCGCCTTCTTTGTGTTTCTGCGTTATCATTGAAAAAGCATTGAAAGAATTTAACTTGCTACTTTATTTCAATTATAGAAGATGTTATGGGAAAACAGCGAATTGTTTGGTGCCTTGTTTGAGCTTTTTTGATTGTGATTAAGTCATGTAATGTTGTGGAAATATTTTTGTGCAACTTCACCTGTTAAGCTGTCGTTGGTGATGCTGACTGTTCCACCCGTTCTTCGTCGAGTGTAGTTTCTTGGGTATCCTCCTGTTCTTTGATTTGGTGTTCATCGTCACGGTCGTGTTTTTTGTCTTGTAGCTATTCAGTCATAAAGGTTGCTAAGTTTGAGTGCATTTTAGTTCTCATGGAACTACTTTATATTTTTGTAGAATCAGCTTATGTAACTTTACCTCCTCAATCATTGCTGCTGAATGTTGTGCTTGTTCTTCGTTGAGTGGAGGTTTTTGGGCACCTTCTTCTTCTTCTTCTTCTTCTTCTTCTTTCTTTTGTAGTTCATCTTTGGTGCCTTCATTTTTTTCTTGTAGCTTTTGAAACACAGAGGTGGCTAAGTGGCAGTGCATTTGAGGTTTCACATAGCTATTTTATACTTTGATAGGACCAACGTTTGTAACTTTACCTTTTCAGTCGTTGTTGCTGCTGCCGTCTCTGTTGTGTGTTTTTCGGTGAGTGAATATTTTTGGGCTTGGTCTTCTGTTACGTTGATGACTGCTTTTTGAAGAACATATTTCCCTTCTTCAGTGTCCTCCTTTTGCTCATTGGTCTCCTCTCTCTGCTATGCAGGAAAGTAGTGAAATGTCAAATGCGTGTTTTTCAACTATAAGTTCATGAAGAGGTGTTATGTGTTTTCACCTCTGTATTTGTTGTTGTTACTGCTGATTCTTTGTTCAGTGGTGGTTTTGGGTCCTTTTCTTGCTCTTTATTTTGCTGTTCATCGTCATTGACCTTGTTTTTTCTTGCAGCTGTTCAAACATAGAGGCAGGAAAGTGAGAGTCCATTGGAGTGAGTACAAATGTGTTAGGTTGAAGTTTATTTTACTCTGCACGCAACAGTTTTATAATTTTGTAGTTGCAGGTTTCGTAAGTTTACCTTTTCAGTCGTTGACGCCGCCGCTGTCTCTTGTAGCTGTTGTTCGGTCAGTGATTTTTTTGTGCCTTGGTCTTCAGTGGCATTATTGTCTATCATTTGAAGAACATGTTTGGGTTCTTCATTGGGCTCCCCTGGTTGTGTTTGATGGTCTTGATTGTTGATGGTTTCTTGAGATTCTTGTGTCTGCACCATCACAATTTTTTTAAGAAATGGGTGCATTTCTCACTATTTCAGTTACAAATTTTTTTATAAGACCTCTATCTCTGGAGTTGTAGGACTGTCTACTTCTTGTATTATGGCTTCTCCTTGTCTCGTGTTGTCCTATAGTTTTTCCTGTTGAATGTCTATGGCAGTGCTTTTGCTTGCTTCCTCTTCATGTTTAATAAAAATTGAAATTATAGATTGAACTTCATTTGTGTCTAAGCTTTGTAACCTCACTTCTTCAACCTCTTTAGATGTTGTTGTTTGAAGTTGTTGATCTTCGAGATCAGCGTACTCGTTTGTTTCCTGCATTTGTTCAAAGAAAATGGTGAGACACCCCTTATAATATTTGTGTTGACGTGGTGGGGTGTATTAGGTAGTTGAGACATCATAAAAATATTTTGAAAAGTGGTTGTTGTTGTTTAATTTTTACCTTCGTGTTGAGGACTGGGTTATTTGTGCATGCATCTACTATTTCTTTGTCAGGTATAACAGTCTCTTGTTTGTCATCTGCTGGGATGTCTTGTGGTTTCTCCTTTGTACTCGTGATGGTGATCTGCAATGTTGTGGCGCTGGAAATCTCTTGTACACAAGGTTCCTGTTGTGTGCCCCCTTCGTCTGTTTGAGGTTCACTATGGGGTTCAATTTCATCACGGGTTGTCTCTTGGTCTTGCAGTGTTTGTGATACCTGGAGATCAAACAATATGAGTTTGCGGTTCACTTTCTTTCCTACCATTTATGAGTTTTCGGTGTTGGTAATAGTGGGGTATGGAAGTTTACCTCCTCTTCGTTGTTTTCTTCTTCTTTGTAGTTTGTTATGCTAACAGTTGATTGTGGGTTAGGCTCTTGCATTTGTTTGGCTGGGCTTCTGACTTGATTGTTCTTCAGCTGAGCCTAAATTTTGTTGGAGGTTTGTCAGTTCACTTAAAACTCTATCCGGTTTTGAAAGTAAAAATGGATGTTCATACTGACCTCTTCACAGGTTCTGACGTCAATTGTATCTTGTTCTTGTGTTGGGGTAGTTGTTGTTGTAGCATTGTCTGCTGTGAGGTTGCTTTGTTTGTTGTGTTCATTCGTGTTTTTGGGGTTGTTGACACCATCCTGCCGTTGGAGTTCATCTTGGCCTGGCGTGCTATTGGTACGTTCCTGAAAGCATTGAGGCAGTTCTTTTCAGTTTAGGTATGAAAACAGGGGTTTGCTTTAGTGTGCGCATGGCACCATGCATTAGTATTTACTTACCTGTTTTTGCCGCTTTATCTTGTTCTTGTCAATGCCTATGTCCCTTGATTTTGCTCTTCTCTTCCTCTCTTCATCTTCTTCTTCTTTCCTTTTTTCTCCTTTCTCTTGGTTCTGTTGTGGCTACGATTTCATTCGTGCGGTTGGCATCGGCTAGTCTACTTGAGGTTGCTGGATCTGCTTGCTCTAGTGTCTGCAGGGTCGTGTTGTGTAACGCCCTCGATGCGGCTATATCACCCACGTGTCGTAGCACGACTTAGAGGCATAACCGCATTGAAAGCAATGTCGCAAGTGAGGTAATCTTCACACAACCCATGTAATACATAAGGGAAAACGATACATAGTTGGCTTACAATCGCCACTTCACACAATTACATGAATAAAGCATTACATCATCCAAATACAATCAAGGTCCGACTACGGAACCAAAATAAAAGAAGACTACCCCAAAAGCTACACAGATCCTTGATCGTCCCGACTGGGCTCCACTACTGATCAACTGGAAAACGAAACAACATAAAGGACAAGATCTTCATCGAGCTCCTCCTTGAGCTTGGTCGCGTCATTTGCACGGTTCAACGGCACCTGCAAGCTGGTTTTGGAAGTATCTGTGAGTCACGGGGACTCAGCAATCTCACACCCTCGCGATCAAGACTATTTAAGCTTATGGGTAAGGTAAAAGGTATGAGGTGGAGCTGCAACACGCGACTAGCATATATGGTGGCTAACATATGCAAATGAGAGCGAGAAGAGAAGGCAAAAGCACGGTCGAACAACTATGATCAAGAAGTGATCCTAGAACAATCTACGTCAAGCATAACTCCAACACCGTGTTCACTTCCCGGACTACGCCGAGAAGAGACCATCACGGCAACACACGCGGTTGATGTATTTTAATTAAGATCAACTTTAGGTTTTCTACAACCGGACATTAACAAATTCCCATCTTCCCATAACCGCGGGCACGGCTTTCTAAAGTTCAAATCCCTACAGGGGTGTCCCAACTTAGCCCATCACAAGCTCTCACGGTAAACGAAGGATATTCCTTCTAGCGGGAAGACCCGATCAGACTCGGAATCCCGGTTACAAGACATCCTCGACAATGGTAAAACAAGTCCAGCAAGACCGCCCGATGCGCCGACATCCTGATAGGAGCTGCACATATCTCGTTCTCATGGAAACACCGGATAAGCAATCCGTACAACTAAAACCAGCCCTCGAGTTTCCCCGAGGTGGCGCTGCAAGGGGCTCTAGTTTGGACCAACACTTAGACAAGCACTGGCCCCGGGGGGGGGGGGGTTAAAATAAAGATGACCCTTGGGCTGGCCTAACCCAAGGGAAAAAGGCTAGGTGGTGAATGGTAAAACCAAGGTTGGGCCTTGCTGGAGGAGTTTTATTCAAAGCGAACTGTCAAGGGGTTCCCATTATAACCCAACCGCGTAAGGAACGCAAAATCCGGGAACATAACATCGATATGACGGAAACTAGGGCGGCAAGAGTGGAACAAAACACCAGGCATAAGGCCGAGCCTTCCACCCTTTACCAAGTATATAGATGTATTAATTAAATAAGAGATAATGTGATATCCCAACAAGTAAACATGTTCCAACAAGGAACAATGTCTCCATGTTCCAACAAGGAACAACATCTCCATGTTCCAACAAGGAACAAACTTCAATCTTCACCTGCAACTAACAACGCTATAAGAGGGGCTGAGCAAAGCGGTAACATAGCCAAACAACGGTTTGCTAGGACAAGGTGGGTTAGAGGCTTGGTTCAACAATATGGGAGGCATGATAAGCAAGTGGTAGGTATCGCAGCATAGGCATAGCAATAGAGCGAGCAACTAGCAAGCAAAGATAGAAGTGATTTCGAGGGTATGACCATCTTGCCTGAAATCCCGCAAGGAAGAAGAACGAGTCCATGAAAAAGACAAACGGACGTAGTCGAACGGGTCCTCACAAATGCGACGTTACCGGAACCAACCCGAAGAAGCAACACCGGAAAGAAGCACACAACATAGTAAACACCCACTACATAAACATGGCATGATGCACAACCAAGTATGATGCATGTCCGGTTTAAATATGCATGACATGGCAAAGTGCAACAACCAAAACTACAAATTAAGTGGAGCTCAATATGCAACGGGTTGCATATTGATGGAACACCACATCAATTATTTAGTTCTCTCCCGCTTAGGTACTCAACAATATTAAATGTTGGTTAACATGGCAAGAGGTGAAGCATAACAAAACTATACCATTTAAACAATTTAAATGGGGCCGGATATAACAAATAACAAATCCGGTAAATCCCCATATGCATTAGCAATTTAATGCAACAACAATTTTAAGCATTTTTAATTGTTGTTATCATGATGCGGATGACATGAACAAGTTTATGAAATTTTTATTAAAAGTTGACAAGAGCATTATGAAGCATTTGTCACCGTCGTGGAAAGGAAACGGGTGCCACGACAACGATAACGAAAACGATGCCACGGCAACGTTCCGGTTCAGGTAACTCGATTGAGATACCGATGCAAAGGAGAAGTGTGCAGATGCGTGCAAAAGATGGTGGGGCGCTCCCGGATACCGGGTGTCCCTTGAGTCGACGACGGTGTCAAACGAGGGAACAACTAACATTCACGGGCGGATTACAACAACCAACATGCATCTCATACAACTCATGCATACGGTCCACGAGTGGTCGTCTTGGGGTTATACCTTCGAAGCGTGCCTTTTCGGAACGGATCAAGTTCGTAGCGGAAGTAGGCGTTCCTGCCACGTTCGTAAAGGTAGTAGTTATACTCAAGCCGTAGTGGAAGTAGTGGTTCAAGAGTCGAAGAGGAAGTAGTCGTTCATGTCCGTAGATGTTCAGGGTCACGATACGGAACTTGACGTCCACGGGGTCTTCAGCGACGGTCGTGGTACATGTTTTGAAGGGGAAGTAGAGGTTCTCGCGATCTCGGTGACGGTAGTCAAACTTGACGCTCCGAAGGGGTACTTGGTGGACAACGGTCGTCATGTGACTTGTCGGTCCATGAAGTCGATCTCCCGCTGTAACACCCCGGATGTAATTTACCTTATATGTACTCCAACTCTTGCCGTTTCTGGCGCTAAGTTATTTTATTTCCTCGGGTTCGGGTTTTTGTCTCCGTGTGTTGTTGTCGTTGTCATGCATCTCATATCATGTCATCATGTGCATTGCATTTGCATACGTGTTCGTCTCATGCATCCGAGCATTTTCCCTGTTGTCTGTTTTGCATTCCGGCGCTCCTATCTCCTCCGGTGGTCCTTTCTACCTTCTTTTGTGTGGGGGGGTTAAACATTTCCGGATTGGACCGAGACTTGCCGTGCTGCCTTGGTTTACTACCGGTAGACCGCCTGCCAAGTTTCGTACCATTTGGACTTTGTTTGATACTCCAACGGTTAACCGAGGGACCGAGAAGGCCTCGTGTCTGTTGTAGCCCAACACCCCTCCAATTTGGCCCAAAACCCACCAAAACTCTCTCCATCTTCTAGAGCGTTCGATCACGATCGCGTGGCTGAAAACCGCACCTCATTTGGACACTCCTAGCTCCCTCTATGCCTATATATAGGTCCTCCTCTGAAATTCTCGGTTCCCCTCCCCCAAAACCCTAGTTCCGCTCCTCTCCGCGCGGCCGGACATGTCCGCCGGCCGCCGGACACGTCCGCCGCTCGCCCGGGCCAATCAGGGAGCGCCACGTAGCCCGAGC
>NC_041380.1:460702934-460790583 GCF_002162155.2 Triticum dicoccoides
TTAAAGTAAATACATAAAAGTAAAAGATAGGCCCTTCGTAGAGGGAAGCAGAGGTTGCCATGTGCTTATTTTTTTGTATGCTCAACCCCTTAGTGCAAAAGAACGTCATGTTTGTATTGCCCCTTGTGATGGCAACCTTTATTATGCAGTTTGTCGCTTTTATTCTTCACCATCACAAGTTCGTGCAACGCTCAATTTTCTCTTACACTAAATGATCTCACACTTTTAAAAGCAATTGTTATTGCCTTATTGCACCGATGACAACTTACTTGAGGGATCTTGCTCAATCCCTAGGTAGGTATGGTGGATGTCAGTGTCAAAACCGGCGGATCTCGGGTAGGGGGTCCCGAACTGTGCGTCTAAGGCGGATGGTAACAGGAGGCAGGGAACACGATGTTTTACCCAGGTTCGGGCCCTTTTAATGGAGGTAAAACCCTACGTCCTGCTTGATTCATATTGATGATATGGGTAGTACAAGAGTAGATCTACCACAAGATCAGAGAGGCTAAACCCTAGAAGCTAGCGTATGGTATGATTGTATGTTGTTGTTATGTCCTACGGACTAAAACCCTCCGGTTTATATAGACACCGGAGAGGGTTAGGGTTACACAAGGTCGGTTACAAAGGAGGAGATATCCATATCTGTATTGCCTAGCTTGCCTTCCACGCCAAGTAGAGTCCCATCCGGACACGAGACGAAGTCTTTAATCTTGTATCTTCATAGTCCAACAGTCCGGCCAAAGGATATAGTCCGGCTGTCCGGAGACCCCCTAATCCAGGACTCCCTCAGTAACCCCTAAACCAGGCTTTCAATGACGATGAGTCCGGCACGCAGTATTGTCTTCGGCATTGCAAGGCGGGTTCCTCCTCCGAACACATCACAGAAGAACTTGAATACAAGGATAGTGTCCGACCCTGCAAAATAAGTTCCACGTACCACCATAGAGAGAATAATATTTCCACAAATCTTAATCTGCTGACACGTTTTGGCAACATGACATCATGCCATGGCTCGGTGATTATTCGAACCGTTTTTCTTCAACCAGCTCCACACATAACGCGAGGCGGTTTCTTGACACGTCTTTTCAAAGTAGAGATCGTGTTCCCCTAATTACGGGATTCTCATCAATACGGTCGTGGGTAACCCAACCGTGTCTAGGACTCCTCGATTATAGGCAAGTCCTAAATGGCTACGGAGAGGACGCTTGATATTCACCCTCTTTATAAAGGGACAAGGCTTTTACTTTTTTCCCTCTCATGCTCAATCGAATCCTTCCCCCGCCTCGAGTTCTAACACCCAAAGCCCAGGTCAGGTGCTTCGGACCTTCAATCATGTCCGGATCTAGCCTTCAAGGCCGGTGGATGCCCTCCTCCGTTATGGAAGGGGATATCAAGAAGTTGAGGGAGGCAAGATACCTGACCGCCGAGGTTTCGCATCGGCTGCCTGCCCGAGGGCAGGTCGTCCCTACTCCCGAACCCAACGAGAACGTTGTGTTCATCTCCCACTTCCTCCGAGGCCTAGGCCTCACCCTGGATCCCTTTGTTAGGGGTTTGATGTTCTATTACGGGCTAGATTTCCATGATCTAGCCCCGGACTCCTTTCTCCACATCTCGGCATTTATTGTCGTATGTGAGACCATCCTCCGCATTACCCCTCACTTCGGCCTGTGGCTCAAGACCTTTGACGTGAAGCCGAAGATGGTCGAGGGGCAGCACGTAGCGTGCGGAGGCGCATTAATAATTAAAATCGCTGGAGCTTCATGGGCAAAGGGTTCCTTTCTAGAAGTGTCCAAATTATGGCAGCGGGAGTGGTTTTACATCACATCTCCCAAAAGTGCCAAGTGGGTGGCCGCCCCTGCTTTCCGCTCGGGCCCTCCACCACAACTGATGTCATGGATTAGCAGAGGGCTGAGCTGGGGTCCAGCCAAGGACGTGCCTATACTGCAAAGCCGCATTCAAGATCTCTTCAACAGAGATTTCAGTCTGGTTACGGTGGTGCAAGTCATGCTAGTTCGTCGAGTACAGCCTTGCAAGCGCCGGCCCCTCCGCATGTGGGAGTTCAACCCAGAAGGGTCGCGCACCATTCAGAATTTCCTCGGCCTGACGCACGAGGAGACATACAAATCATTCTTCGGACCCCAAATAGAGTGTCCGGATACTACCGATGACGTGGGCTTGAGCAGCAACCGTATGAACGAAATATGCCCTAGAGGCAATAATAAAGTTATTATTTATTTCCTTATTTCATGATAAATGTTTATTATTCATGCTAGAATTGTATTAACCAGAAACATAATACATGTGTGAATACATAGACAAACAGAGTGTCACTAGTATGCCTCTACTTGACTAGCTCGTTAATCAAAGATGGTTATGTTTCCTAACCATAGACAAAGAGTTGTTATTTGATTAATGGGATCACATCATTAGGAGAATGATGTGATTGACTTGACCCATTCCGTTAGCTTAGCACTCGATCGTTTAGTATGTTGCTATTGCTTTCTTCATGACTTATACATGTTCCTATGACTATGAGATTATGCAACTCCTTCTCTTCCCTCTTCCCTTTCCTTGTCTCCTACTCCTACTACATGGAAGGACTCCTAGTTGGACTAGGAAAAGGGGAATCCTACTCCCGGTGGGAGTAGGACTCCCCTAGGGCGCGCCATAGAGAGGGCCGGCCCTCCCCTCCTCCACTCCTTTATATACGGGGGCAGGGGACACCCCTAGACACACAAGTTGATCTTTGTGATCGTTCTCTTAGCCGTGTGCGGTGCCCCCCTCCACCATAGTCCTCGATAATATTGTAGTGGTGCTTAGGCGAAGCCCTGCGATAGTAGAACATCAAGATCGTCACCACGCCGTCGTGCTGACGGAACTCTTCCCCGACACTTTGCTGGATCGGAGTCCGGGGATCGTCATCGAGCTGAACGTGTGCTAGAACTCGGAGGTGCCGTAGTTTCGGTGCTTGATCGGTCGGGCTGTGAAGACGTACGACTACATCAACCGTGTTGTGCTAATGCTTCTGCTGTCGGTCTACAAGGGTACGTAGATAACACTCTCCCCTCTTGTTGCTATGCATCACCATGATCTTGCGTGTGCGTAGGATTTTTTTTGAAATTACTACGTTCCCCAACACCGTAACGCCGACCAAGTAAGTAATCCTTTAGCTGAACACACCGCCTTTCATTTACCATGACGTTATTCTGAGAAATCGCTCTTTGACCAGGACTGGCTAACAAGGGCAAAGATGATTCGGTGTTCGGCCCCCTTCCTGAGGGTTTGGAGAATCCGGTACTGGAAAAGATGCTCAAGCTAGCACCTTGCCCGGAGCCCTCAAAGGAAGATAAAGGGGGGAATAATGAGGTTGAAAGCGGGCCCCCATCGCTACCAATTCCAACTGAGGGAATGAGCGCCTCTGTGAAGGAGGATAACCAAGGGGAAGAATCTGACCTTCTCTCGCTTCGGGGAAGGAAGAGGAATGCCTCTGAAGATCCAGAAACCAAGGCTTCCAAACGTGAGAAGAAGTCTCCACCAGAGGGTTCTGCCTTGGAGGGTGCTCTTGCCGCACAAAGTCCACGTGAGGATCAGCCCTCCAATGAGCTGTGAGTAATCAAAAAGTACTTTAATAGTGGAGATATACTACCTTACCTTTGAGGAAAATAACCGAACCGTTTATCTTGCAGTTCAGATCTTAGCCCTTCTCAGCAGAGCTCGTCTTCGGGGGATCTTCTTCCGGAGATGATGGAGAGCAAAACACCTCCCCCGGACTCCCCCGCTCAAGAAGCGGGTGACCTTGAAGTGTCATCACGGAGGGCCTCTCCGGATCCAGTGAGGCCAGAAGATAATTCTATAGTCACCCGAAGTCCCCAGCGTCCGGCTCTTGAAGAGAGCAAGCAAAAGAGTCCAGCACCATCTGGTATGCGGTCGGACGTACTGAGGGAGCTGTTGGAGCGAGCGGCCATCTCGGAAGAACACCGTATGCTGATGGGTACAGTGATGGAAAGAATTTCGTCCGCCGAAAGCAGATTGCATGAAGCTTTTATGAGTTTACTGACAGGCTTTGAGGTATGTGAAATGATATACTTTTTGATAGTACCGCACATTTTTAGGTGTGCCCTGTGTAGATAGAGGCCCCTGAGACTCTGGTTGTTGTCGAGAACGGCAGTGAACAGAGGATCGTAGTCCCAGGTAATAACCATACCGCTTTATGTGTAGGTGATGGGAGCTCCGGTGGCTGGCCGGACTAATGAGTTTGCCGAACTAAAGCGGGAACTAGATGCGGCAGATGCCGACATCGAGCTTGTTAACAAGCGGCTTGACGAGGCACAGGGTAAGTGATGTTTTCTGGTGAATGTCACATAGGAAGAGCAGCATAACACCAGTATCTTTAATATGTTGTGACTGCAGATGGAGCTGCCACCGTGGAGACCCTTCGGGCGGAACTTGCCCGAGCCAAGGAACCACCAAGAATTAGTAATGCGGCTGCTTTAAAGGCGGCCGAAGAGTTAAGAGCCGAAAAGGCTGCCCATTGCGAGAGCAAAGATAAAATGGCCAAGATGGCTGTAAAGTTAAGAGACACTGCCGACCGTTGCCAGTTCCTTGAAGGAGAGAACCGAGCGAAGGCGACGGACCTTGAAAAGGCCACGATGGCGGCCAAAGACACCCGCTCTGCCATGAGGGCAAAGAAGGAAGAGCTGCATGAAGCTGGTGATATTGTGGCTGGGAAGCCCTTTTTGCTGCCGAGGAAGTTCGGAGATCCGCGGTATGCCCCTCTGGATCGGCTGTGGAGTTTGGCAGACGCATATCTGGATTTGACGGTGAGTGCTGTCGATGCGGCCGAATACTTCCGAGATCAAACAGATCGTGAAGTGGACAAGCTATTCTGGTTGCAGTTTAACGTTCCAGAGCGTCCGCTTCCACTAACTGATCGGCTTGCCGAATGGGCCGAACTCAATAGATTGTTCGGACTTGCCATGAGGTCTATCGTAGATCATCTGTGGTCGGAAAAGCCGAAGCCGAACAACTATTTCAGCTTAGTATAGCAGTTCCTTGGTGTGGTGTTGCGCATCAATGCAATGAAGAGGTCGGCGTGCATAGAAGGCTCGCGGATGGCCCTTGCCCGTGTCAAAGCATACTGGACGGAGATGGATGCTACCACTGTTGCGGCGCAGGGTTCGGCCATAGGCCGAGTGGCTGCCGAGCACTATTTTGAAGAAGTTCTTGAGGCTGCTCGTTTGATAGACGCCCAGTGCTCGAAGAATATTACGTTTGAGTGACATGTATTCCCATTGTAAAAACAATGTTTTTATGAATTTTATCAAGGCTGTATTTATACTTTTGCCCGAAAGTAATATGATGCCTCCTGTGCGGCCGTTTATGTATACATGTGTATAACCTGAAAGATTGCAGTCATCGGCTTCAGCCCCCACGCATATAATGCGGGGGTGTTCGTAGAAGACGCGTATTCACACTTAATCCAACATCTTGGTCCTAATAAGGAGGTGATGGCGCATCGAACTAGGCAACCGGACTATAATGCTTTAACACTTTCACTTAGCCATAGGAGTTTGATAGTGGGGCTACTATATAGCCCCTGGCGGCTCCGCACTCATCGGAATTCGAGGTGCATACATGCCTGGCCGGGAAACGGCCCTTCGTTAAGGCGGAGGAATTCTAACATTCCAATGGGTCCTTGAGTGGTTGACCAGTCTCGCGCTATATCATGACAGTCATTTTTCGGCTTTCTCTACTGAGGTGCTCATCCGGATGAACCGGGGCACAATCGCAGTAGTTCTCCCGGTGCCGCCTTAGCCGATAGAGCGGAACGTAAGGCAGCAAAACAAATAAGCCGAGCAAACCCAACATTTGACCAAAGACATGATTCGGACCTGATGCATATAAGGCCAAACTCGCGACGCCGAACACTCCCTAAGGTATTCGGTCTTTATGGTATAAACCGGGCCTAAACAGTGCCCTTTGTAAGAAGCCCCTGGTGTCCAGGTATGTGCATTATTCTAACGTGGCCACATGCCAAGACGTGAGCATCCTTCTCAATTATATTGAGAATCCGAGGGATGTGTATTAACAAGAAACAGTAAAAAAGGTTTACGCAGGGTCTTAATCTAAAAAGAATCCTTGGAACGGGTCCCTGCTACACGTCTGCGTCTGTGTCTCCGTTTTGCCGTATCCTGGACGGGTGTAGCACGATGGTCATCTATAAAAGAGAGAAACTTAGGTGAAAAGTTGTCGTGCAAAAAGGTAGGTTTAAAGAAACCATGTACAATTCAAGATGAGTAAAAATTGCCACTTGTCCGCGCGCGTTGAGCCCCTTGTATTTGTAATAGGGGTGTGGCCATCAAATATATATGAATTACATATAGCTGCGCCGGACTCGTCTAACCGTGTCTGTGGTCTTGACGACCTATCAAATGCTTTAGTTGGCAAGGCCGTTTTTAGTGTGCGGCTGCCAAGGCAGTCGCACTCTCTTCGGCGCGCAAGGATCACTCAATATTTCCATTCACTTTAATGATGCCACGTGGACTGGGCATCTTAAGCGTGAGGGAAGCGTAATGCGGAATTGCATTAAAGCGAGCGAAAGCTTCGTGTCCAAGTAGTGCTTGACAACCACTTTGGAACGGAGCAATGTGGAATGTTAAATTTTCGCTATGGAAGTTATTGGGGAAGCCGAATATAACCTCTAGTAGCAGGGAGCCCGTGCAATGAGCCCCTAGGCCTGGCGTTACCCCTTTAAAGGTAGTATTGCTGTGGCAAATTTTTGTTGGGTCTATCCCCATTTTGCGGATTGTGTCCTGATATATCAGGTTTAGGCTGCTGCCACCGTCCATCAGGACTCGTGTGAAATGGTATCCGTCAATTATTGGGTCTAATACCAAGGCAACCCATTCTGCACGCCGGATACTTGCTGAGTAATCCCGATGGTCGAAAGTGATCGGTTGAGACGACCAGTGGCAGGACTCCACGGTGATAGGCCCTTGGGCATGTTCCTCTGGGAGTGCCGCTTTGTTTCTCCCCTTGATCACGTGTAACACGTTCACTGTCTTGACTTCTGGTGGAAATTTCTTTTGTTCCCCAGTGTCTTGCTTGAGAGGCTCATCCTCATCTTCGCTTGGTGTATCCTCCCCCTTGTGTACGGCATTGAGCTTGCCGGACTGCTTGAAGACCCAACATTCTCTGTGGGTATGATTTGCAGGTTTATCTGGGGTGCTATGGATGTGACATATTTGGTCCAGAATTTTGTTTAGGCTGGACAATTCATCTCTGGCGCCTTTAGAGGGCGGCTTTTGCTGACCTGGCCGAGAACTTCTGAATCCGGCGTTTACCGTTGTGCTCTTCGGGATGTCTTCTTTATTCCGGCACTTATTATTTTTGCTGCACCATGATTTCCCGTTTCCATCTCTAACTTCGGATGTGCTGGGGTCGCTGGTGCTGCATCTGGCTAGCCAGATATCCTCACCCGCACAAAAGCGGGTCATGAGGCTTGTTAATGCTGCCATTGTTCTCGGCTTTTCTTGGCCGAGGTGTCTGGCAAGCCATTCTTCCCGGATGCTATGCTTAAAAGCTGCCAAGGCTTCAGCGTCCGGACAGTCGACTATTTGGTTCTTTTTAGTAAGAAACCTATTCCAAAGCTTTCGGGCTGACTCTCCGGGCTGTTGAGTTATATGACTCAAATCATCTGCGTCCGGAGGTCGGACATAAGTCCCTTGAAAATTTGCCTGAAAAGCGTCTTCGAGCTCTTCCCAGCTTCCAATGGAGCTTTCGGGGAGGCTTTTAAGCCAGTGCCGAGTTGGCCCTTTGAGTTTGAGGAGTAAATACTTAATGGCGTGGAGATCATCTCCTCGAGCCATATGGATATGGAGGATATAGTCCTCAATCCAGACCCCAGGGTCTGTTGTTCCGTCGTATGCCTCTATGTTTACGGGTTTGAATCCCTCTGGAAATTCATGGTCCAGCACCTCATCGGTGAAACATAGGGGGTGTGTGGCACCCCTGTATCTGGGTGTACCGCGTTGTTCGGATGTTTGTTGTGTTGCATCGTATGCTGGAGCGTGCTTGCGTGGTCCATAGATGGATCTGGTTGCGCCTTCCTTTTGATGCGAGCCCTCGCGTGGATCGCGTATTGGCTTATGTGCGACGTTGTTTGCCGCTCTATGTTGGCCGTGAGGTCGTCTATCCAGCTAGATGGCCGTTTTAATTTTTGGTTGCAGGGGATCTAAGGCCTCCTCATCGAATTCGGGTAGCAACTTCCGCTTTGGGTAGCTCTTGGTGTGGCGATTACCGTCGTACTTCGCTGCTAAGTTGAGTACTTTACTCCATCTGATTCGGAGTGTGTCTTGCGCAGCCTTGAGCCTTTGCTTCTGCTTTTTTAGATTCCTCGCGGTGGCAACAAGCCTTTGACGGACATTATGTTGCTCCGGGTGTCTGTCTGGTGTGATGTCGTCCGGACTATTATCTTCGACAGAGTCGGGTTGTTCGGTTTGATTCTCCGTGTTGTCGTGGTCCGGCGATGGTTCACCCTGCTCTAACGCTGGGTCTATATGATCATTGTTTCTGCCGAGGCATGATTTGGAGCGGCGCTTACGCCGCTGCTTTGACTGCTTCTCGAGGGGACAACCCTTCATTGCGTCCTCTCGTTCCTCATCGTCGTCATCTTTTGGTGTGTCCACCATGTATACGTCATGTGATGAAGTGGGCGTCCAGTGCCCTGTGGGCAGTGGTTCCTGTTTGTCTCCTGCATCGTCGTCCATACTGTTGATGTCTTCGGAGTTGGAGTCGAGCATGTCGGTTAAGTCATCTACAGTGGCGACTAAGTGGGTGGTGGGTAGGCGGCAAATTTCTTCGTCATAAGCATCCCAATCCTGCCGGACATAGTTTGGCCAGGACTCTCCTGACAAGGAGAGAGACTTTAATGAGTTCAGTAAGTCGCCGAAGGGCGAGTGCTGAAAGATATCCGCGGAGGTAAACTCCATGATCGGCGCCCAACCGGATTCGATGGGAACGGGCGCAGGCGGTTCGGAGTCCGTGGCCGGAGAAGTATCCGGCGGTTTAACAACATGGCTCTCGTGAAGGGTAAGATCGATATTCGGCTCGATCGCCATTGGGGATGCGGCCTCTGTGGCAGGGTCTATCCACCCGTCCATGGGAGGCCCAACTGGCTCCGAATTAAGGGTCGGAGCGGCTGCCGATACAATCTCTTGAACACTGTGTGATGGTAGAGCTAAATCGTACTCATCATGACCGCGTGGCGCACAAGGCAGAGGCTCGAATCCGTTGAAGATCACGTCTTCGCGGATATCGGCCGTGTAGTTTAAGCTTCCAAATCTGACCTGGTGGCCAGGGGCGTAACTTTCGATCTGCTCCATGGCCAAGCGAGTTGGCCCGCAGTGCGAAGCCGCCGAACACAAAGATCTGTCCGGGGAGAAGAGTCTCACCCTAGACTGCATCACTATCGATGATTGTAGGAGCCATCAAGCCTAACGGCGACGACACAGAGGAACTCTCAAGGAAAGCACCAATGTCGGTGTCAAAACCGGCATATCTCGGGTAGGGGGTCCCGAACTGTGCGTCTAAGGCGGATGGTAACAGGAGGCAGGGAACACGATGTTTTACCCAGGTTCGGGCCCTCTTGATGGAGGTAAAACCCTACGTCCTACTTGATTAATATTGATGATGTGGGTAGTACAAGAGTAGATCTACCACGAGATCAGAGAGGCTAAACCCTACAAGCTAGCCTATGGTATGATTTTATGTTGTTGTTTTGTCCTACGGACTAAAATCCTCCGGTTTATATAGACACCGGAGAGGGTTAGGGTTACACAAGGTCGGATACAAAGGAGGAGATATCCATATCCGTATTGCCTAGCCTGCCTTCCACGCCAAGTAGAGTCCCATCCGGACATGAGACGAAGTCTTCAATCTTGTATCTTCATAGTCCAACAGTCCGGCCAAAGGATATAGTCCGACTGTCCGGAGACCCCCTAATCCAGGACTCCCTTAGTGGAATTTTGAAAATAAGATTTGGGTTCAAGGATTTTTGGATGCACAAGTAGTATCTCTACTTAGTGTGGAATTTTTGGCTAGCAAAGATAGGGGCAAGCACCACATGTTGAAGGATCTATGACAATATAACTTCTATGTGAATATGAACAAACATAAATCATTAAGTTGTCTTCCTTGTCCAATGTCACCAATTTTGGCATATAATATTTTGATGGGGGCTCACAATCACAAAAGATTTCCAGGATATTGTATTTATATGTGAATCTTCTCTTCCCTTATTAATTCTTTCATGACTTGCATCATTGACTAATGCTATGTTTGTCAACCTCTAATAAAATTTACTACTTATACTTTTCCTTATGTGGTGTCATCACCTATCATAAGATTAGCATAGATCTTCTTGATTTATTTCCTTTCTTTTTATTACAACATGAAAGTAAAGAAAGCAAAGACTCAAACTAAACTTTATTATATATCTCGCACACGATTACAAGGATAGATCACTAAGAAAACTCTCGAAAATAAAGGATCGAACTAAACTTTTATTCATCTAAAGCAAAAGATTGAACTAAAATAAGTAAAGGCAAAAGATAGTGGGGATGATACGATACTGGGGCACCTCCCCCAAGCTTGGCGGAAGCCAAGGGGAGTGCCCATACCCGATACTCAATTTTCTTTTCAAAAAACATCCTTTTGCAAAAGGTTTGTAAGAGGCCTAGAAATTTTAGAAAAGTCTTTAATAATTCTCCTATAGAAACCAGCATGACCTAGGAAACTACGAATACCTTTGATATCTTTAGGATATGGCATTTTCTCAATTGCATCAACCTTGGCTTTGTCCACTTCAATACCTCTTTCAGAAATTTTATGACCCAAGACAATACCTTCATTAACCATAAAGTAACACTTCTCCCAATTCAAGACAAGATTTGTTTGTTCACATCTCTTCAAAACTCGATCAAAATTGCTTAAACAATTATCGGAAGACCTCCCATAAATAGAGAAGTCATCCATGAAAACCTCAACAATATTTTCACAAAAGTCAGAGAATATAGCAGTCATACATCTTTGAAAGGTAGCAGGTCATTGCATAAACCAAAAGACACACGTCTATAAGCATAAGTTCCAAAGGGACAAGTGAAAGTGGTCTTTTCTTGATCAGGTTGAGAAATAGGTATTTGTGAAAAAGCAGAGTATCCATCCAGGAAGAAAAAATGTGTGTGCTTAGATAATATTTCTAGCATTTGATCAATAAAAGGCAGAGGGTAATGATCTTTTCTAGTTGCTTTATTTAATTTTCTGAAATCAATTACCATTCTATAGCCTATAACAATTCTTTGTGGAATAAGTTCATTCTTATCATTAGGAACAACAGTAATACCTTATTTCTTAGGAACACAATGAAGAGGACTTACCCATCTACTATCAGCTATAGGATAGATTATAACTACTTCCAGAAGTTTCAATATTTTCGTTCTTACCACTTCTTTCATCTTCGGATTTAACCGATGTTGGTGATCAACAGCAGGTTTAGCATCAGGTTCCATATTAATCTTGTGTTAACATAGAGTGGGACAAATGCCCTTTAGATCATCAAGAGTATATCCAATAGAAGCTCGGTACTTCCTTAGAACTTTCAATAATCTTTCTTCTTCATGTTCTGAAAGGTTCGCACTAATAATAACAGGATATATCTTATTTTCATCAAGATAAGAATATTTCAAAGTGTCTGGCAATTGTTTTAATTCAAACACAAGATCACCTTTAGGTGGAGGAGGACCTCCTAGAGTTTCAATAGGCAAATTGTGTTTAAGTAGAGGATGTTGTTCAAAGAAAATCTTATCTAATTAATTTCTTTCATGCATATGTAAATCATTTTCATGGCCTAGCAAATATTGTTCTAGTAGATCAGTAGGAGGAACATCAATAGAATCAAGACCGATTATTTCATCCTTACTAGGCAATTCTTTTTCGTGAAGCTTTCTACTAAACTTGGAAAAATTAAACTCATGAGACTCATCACCAAAACTAACACCAACAGTTTGTTTCTCGCAATCTATCTTAGCATTAACGATGTTCAAGAAAGGTCTACCAAAGATAATGAGACAAAAGTCATCTTGTGGGGAGCCAAGAACAAAAAAATTACTAGGGTATTTTATTTTCCCACACAAGACTTCAACATCTCTAACAATCCCAAGTGGTGTGATGGTGTCTCTATTAGCAAGTTTAATAGTGGCATCTATTTCTTCTATTTCAGCGGATGCTATGTCATTCATAATATCTTGATATAAGGTAAAGGGAATAGCACTCATGCTAGCACCAATGTCACATAAACCATGATAACAGTGATCTCCTATTTTAAGTGAGACAACAAGCATGCCCACAACGGGTCTATGTTTTCCTCTTTATTAGGTTTGGCAATTCTTGTAGCTTCATCGCAGAAGTAAATAACATGCCCATCTATACTTTATTCCAGTAGATCTTTAACCATAGCAATACTAGGTTCTACTTTGATTTGTTCATCAGGTTTGGGTGTTCCAATATAACTTTTGTTGACCATAGTTGAAACCTTAGCATGTTCCTTTATCATAACAGGGAAAGTTGGTTTCTAAATATAAGCAGTATGAACAACTAGATCAAAATTATAAAGTATAGTTTCTTCCTTAGCTAGTACCGGTTCTTTAATTTCTTCTTTAATAGGTGGGTGATATTTGAACCACTCCTATTTAGGGAGATCAACATGAGTAGTAAATGATTCACAAAAGGAGGCTACTATCTCAGAGTCAAGTCCATATTTAGTGCTAAACTTTTGAAAATCATCGGTATCCATAAAAGATTTAACACAATCATATTTAAGCTCAATACCTGAGTTTTTACCTTCTCGAGTTCCCAATCTTCAGAGTTGCATTTAATTCTTTCTAAAAGTTCCCACCGGAATTCAATAGTCTTCTTCATAAAAGAACCAGCGCAAGAAGTATCAAGCATGGATCGATCATTATGAGAAAGCCGAGCATAAAAATTATGGATAATAATTTCTCTTGAGAGCTCATGATTGGGGCATGAATATAACATTGACTTCAGCCTCCCCAAGCTAGAGCGATACTTTCTCCTTCACGAGGCAAAAAATTATATATGTAATTCTGATCACGATGAACTAGATGCATAGGATAATTTTTTTGGTGGAACTCCAATTTCAATCGATTCCAATTCCAAGATCAAATATCATGGCATAGTCTATACCATACCAATGATTTTCCCTTCAAAGATAAAGGGAAAACCTTCTTCTTTACTTCATCTTCGGGTAAACCTGCAAGCTTAAACAATCCGCAAATTTGTTCCACATATATCAAGTGCATATCAGGATGTTCAGTTCCATCTCCTGCATAAGGATTAGCTAGTAGTTGTTCAATCATACCCGAAGGAATTTCATATTCAATATTTTCAGTAGGCGCAGTAGGTTGAGGGGTAGCTAACTGTGGTTTCGGCCGAGGTGAAGATACCCCTAACAAACCCCTCAAAGGATTGTTTTCCATAATAACAAGTGGCAATAAATGTTAGCACACTATATAGATGTTTCCTTACCAAATTCCACTTACCAAAAGCGCTTCACTCCCCAGCAACGGCGCCAAAATATAGCCTTGATGACCCGCAAGTATAGGGGATCAATTGTAGCTCTTTTCGATAACTAAGAGTGTCGAACCCAACGAGGAGCAGAAGGAAATGGCAAGTGGCTTTCAGCAAGGTAATGTCTGCAAGTGCTGAAATTGTAAGTAACCGAGTAGTTTGATAGCAAGCTATTTTGTAACGAGCAAGTAATGGTAATAGTATCAAAAGTGCAACAAGGTAGCCCAATCCTTTTTAGGCAAAGGACAGGCCAAAACGGTCTCTTATAATAGGCAAAGCGTTCTTGAGGGTACACGGGAATTTCATCTAGTCACTTTCATCATGTTGATTCGATTCGTGTTCGCTACTTTGATAATTTGATATGTGGGTGGACCGGTGCTTAGGTGCTGTTCTTACTTGAACAAACCTCCTACTTATGATTAACCCTTCTGCAAGCATCCGCAACTACGAGAAAAGTATTAAGAATAAATTCTAACCATAGCATTAAACTTTTGGATCCAATCGGTCCCTTACGAAATAGCGCATAAACTGGGGTTTAAGCTTCTGCCACTCTCACAACCCATAATCTAATTGCTACTACACAATGCATTCCCTTAGGCCAAAGTATGGTGAAGTGCCATGTAGTCGACATTCACATGACACCACTAAGGGAATCACAACATACATACTTGTAAGTGCATCTAGTGCCACCCCTAGTTGGTTTTGGAGTATTGACGACAAACCTAGTTGAGGGACTAATGTGTTTGTGAGAATTACAGGATAACACAGGTAGGAATGCCTCATTGATTCAGTTTTCCTACCAGAGATGACCCCTAAAATTGTATGAAGCACTGAAGTCAAAGGTGGTATATGAAGATATTCACATTGAAGACTATGACAAGAGAAGACACCACATGAAGCCTATGGAGCTCGAAGACTTAGATCTTTCGTAGTTCTCTTTCTTCTGTGTTGAGTCATAGGAACCACCGTACTGTTAAGTGGGGTCCAAGAGAACCAGTCAGAATGACTGAAGTGATGCTTAAACAAAACCTATGTCTTCGAGTGAAGACTTTGAGAGCGAATCTTGTCCAGAGTCGGGCAAGTCAGCTTTGCTTGAAGCCCAAGTAAAGTTGATGTGTGATTTTGAAATCTGACCGTTGGAACACGTGTCAGTTCCTTAGTGACCCAGGGTCATTTCGGACAAATCAGGTCGGGTTGCCAAGTGGCTATAAATAGCCCACCCCCTACAACCATAAACGGTTGGCTGCTCAGATTCAGAGTACGGCTTTTGTCGTTTGAGAGCAACCCACCTCGAAGCCTTTGAGAGAGAATTCCTTGCGAGGATAAAGCCCTAACCACCCAGAGCCAAAGAGAATTAGGCATCACTTAAGTCTTCTTGTGTGTGTGATCTAAAGACTTACTACACTTGAGGATTGTGCATCCTCCAGCCGGTTAGGCGTCGCGTTCTGAGCATCCAAGAGACATTGTGGATTGCCGGTGAACGAAGTCTGTGAAGGTTTGGGAGTCTACCTTTAAGACTTACCAGAGTGATTGGGCAAGGTCTGTGTGACCTTAGCTCAAGGGGAATACGGTGAGGACTGGGTGTCCTAAGCTACGTGTTCAAGACTGGGTGTCCGGGACTGTGTGTCCTAAGGTTTAAATACCTAGCCGCCCTAACCAGACGTACAGTTGTCACAGCAACTGGAACTGGTCCAACAAATCATTGTCTTCAGCGAGTCACTGGTTTCATCTTCCCTTCCCTTTACTTACTGTTACTCCTTGTGAAGTCATTATATGTTCACCATCTTTTGTCTTCACTGAGTGACTGCGTGTTCTGTGTGGCTTCACAATATCTCCCTACCTGATCCTTACTACATTGCTGCTATTAGTCATTGTGCTTTCACTCTATTGAATACTTGACTATGGCTTGCCTAGTGTAGTCTACCTTCCGCTGTAGGGTAATAGGTTTATTTCTATCGTTTGTCTTCATAACTTCCACGTTTTGAAGACTTTCATAAAAATCGCCTATTCACCCCCCTCTAGTCGATATAACGCACTTTCAATTGGTATCAGAGCAAGGTGCTCCCTTGTTCTGTGTGATTCGGTTTAACCACCTGGAGTTTTAGCTATGTCGACTACAGGGATAATTAAAGTCTCCGCTGCGTGCCCCGTCTTCGATGGAACTGAATATCCCTACTGGAAGAATAAGATGCGCATGCATCTTGAAGCCATTGATGTCGACCTATGGTATGTCATCAAGAACGGTGTTCCCAAGGCTGGAGAAGGTGTCACTGTTGCTGATGTCAAGAAGTTCGTTTAACTGGACTCTACTGCCAAGAATATCATCTGTGGTCATCTGATCAAAGGACAGTATGGCCGTGTGAGTGCTTTGGAAACATCTAAGTTGGTCTGGGACTGGCTCTCCAAGGTCAATGAAGGCGTCTCAACCCAGAGAGATCAGAGAATCAGTGTCCTTCGCAACCTCTTCAACCGCTTCAAGCGAAATGACAATGAGAATGTCCAGCTCACATTTGACCGACTCACTGACATCACAAATGAGCTTCAAGCCCTCGGCGCTACTGAGATCACCAAACATGAAGTCATCAAGACACTACTGAGATCACTTGATAGTTCGTTTGACACCCTAGCCCTGATGATTCAAGAACGTCCTGATTTCAAGACACTCGATCCGTCTGACATACTTGAGAGGCTCAACACACATGAGTTTCAGCTTTCCGAGAAAAGAGATATCTACGGTCCAAACTATGGGCGAACTCGTGCCTTGAAGGCAAAAGCTGTCTCCTCATCCAAAGAAGAATCTGATAGTAGTTCGGATGATCCTGAAGACATTGGAAGGGAACTTTCTATGCTTGTGAAGAAGTTCCAAAAATTCACCAAGAAGAAAGGTTTCAGAAAGTCTTCCCGATCAAGCTCAAGGAATGATGAAGCTTCTGCTCACAACTACAAGAAAAAAACATGTCACAAGTGCAAGAAACCTGGCCACTTCATCTCTGAGTGTCCACAGTGGGACAGTGAGAACAAAAAGAAGAAGAAGAGCAAGGAATATGACTCTGACAACAACAAGAAGAAGAAATACTCAAAGTCTTCTTCCAAGTCTTCCTCAAAGTCTTCATCACACAAGAAGAGCTCATCTGGCAAGGCACGTGCATTTGTTGGCAAGGAAATGGATTCAGAGGAGGAGTCCGCTTCTGAGGAGGCGGAGGTGGAGTCTGAGGAGGAGTCCGATTCAGGCGTCGCAAGTCTGGCTACAGCATACGTTGCCAAGTCCATCTTCAACACTGAAGACAATGACTTCATCACCGGCACCGATGCAAATGACAACGACTACTCTGCTTCTACCTACTGCTTCATGGCACGCGGTGCCAAGGTAAGCACACGCACTACTCACTATCAAACATCTAGTGACGATGACTCTGATTGTGGTTCAAAACCCAGCTACAAAACACTTGCTAAAATTGCAACTGAACAACAGAAAGCTATGGAACATATTTAAAAACTGTTAGACAGAAGCGATGATCTGTTAGGTGCTGAAATGACTCGATCTGAATCCTTAATTGAAGACATAAAAAATCTTCACGTTAAGTATGAGGAACTTGAAAGTCGTCATGAAACTCTCTCAACAACTCATGAAAAGTTGTCCTATGATTATCTTCAAAGGAAGCAAGATCTTGAGAAATTGAGAGCGGCTCATGAAGATCTTCAAAAGGAAAACGAGTCACTTCGCGCCGGACAGATCAGCTCCGCTCAGGAAGGATTTGAACCACCAAGTCTTAAATGCATTGAGCGTGATAATGCTACTACTGTTGCTGAATGTTCTACTGCTGCTACTGTTGCAATATCTTCAACTGTTGATGTGGGAACTAACCCCTCTGCTGAGGATTCCACTGCTCTTGCTGATGAGAATGCTAGGTTGAAGACATTGCTTGAAACAGGGATGTACAAAAGTCTTAAAGGGCATCGGACACTATGTGATGTCCTCAAAAAGCAGATTTTGAACCGAAACCCGAGGAAAGAGGGTGTTGGGTTCGTAAGGAAAATGAATGCTGATGGCTCTTACTGGAAACCTGAGCAGTACCCCAAAACCACATGGGTTGCTGCAAAGGAATTTTCAGTAGATCCATCCACTCTATCTGGGTTCACTTGTGCTAACCCCATTGTCATTGATGAATCCTTTGATGCAAACTATAATCTGTTTAAGAATCAGTATGGTGAAGTGTTTGCCAGGTACATTGGTACTAACTGCAGGAATGGACCGCCTATGAAGAAGATCTAGGTTCCGAAAAGGTGTCCGGAGAATCTTCCTGTGAATGTCATCATGACACCTCACGTGAAGAAGACAAACCTCAGACCAAAGGCTTCATACGGTCCAAAGGCTTCATACAGACAGAGGACTCACCTGAGTCGCACTAACGCAAATGTTTTGCAGGGAAACCATACTCAGGCATATGAATATGAGAGCGGTTCATCAAACCTCCATGTTCATAAGACCAAGAACTATTCTGCTTATTCTTATGAGTACTATTGTCTGCCTGCAAGACTGTTTGCTAGGGCTCCAAAGCCAAAGTTCTCAGATGCTGCACTTAGACTTATTGCTTCTAAGCCACCCTTGAAGATGTGGGTGGCTAAGAAAGCTTAACTCTCTTTTGCAGGGAAAGGTCTCCAGCAGAAAACCAAAATCGTCTGACGCTATTGCTGGGGACCTTAAACATCTTGTAGGGCGCAAGATCAAATGCCCGAATGGTCTTACTATGTACTTCGTTCCTGAATCGCTTGCTACTCTCCCTATTAGTCCTAATCTGGATCTAAGCTTTCATAACCCACTGGTTCGTCAAATGTTTTTGCTTCACAATGCTCTTCGTGAAGCCTATCCCCCTAACTGCACTGTAGGGTACGACACCAGCGTCTTCAGAATGGATTATTGATAGTGGGTGTACAAATCACATGACTGGCAAAAGAAGCCTTCTTATGGACTCAACCTTACGTCCATCCGACAAGAGCCACATCACATTTGCTGACACTGGTAAAAGTAAGGTATTGGGTCTAGGTAGAGTTGCAATCTGAAGGGATCAACACATGGATAAAGTCATGCTTGTTGAATCCCTTGGCTTCAACTTAATGTCTGTCTCAATGCTTTGCGATTTAAACATGATCGTAATATTTGGAAAATATCGTTGCCTTGTTCTAATGGAATATGACAAGTCTCTAGTATTTGAAGGGTATCGAAAAGATGATTTGTACGTGGTAGATTTCTCAGCAGGACCACAGCTTGCCGTATGTCTTCTAGCAAAAGCTTCAGAATGTTGGCTCTGGCATCGGAGGCTTGGGCATGCTGGCATGAGGAACCTCCACACCCTGGCAAAGAAGAAGCATGTCATAGGCATCGAGGGCGTCAAGTTCAAGAAAGATCACTTATGCGGTGCCTGTGAGGCAGGAAAGATGACGAGGGCCAAACATCCCTCGAAGACAATCATGACCACTACTCGACCCTTCGAACTGCTTCACATGGATCTTTTCGGTCCCACTCATTACTCAACTCTTACTACTACTGCTTGTCTCTATGACTTTGTCATTGTTGATGATTATTCTAGATATACTTGGGTGCACATAATCCTTTACAAGACTGAAGTGCAGGATGTCTTCAGACGCTTCGCCAATCGAGCAATGAACAACTATGACGCCAAGATAAAGCATATCAGAAGTGACAATGGCACTGAATTCAAGAACACTGGCCTTGATACATATCTTGATACCTTGGGCATCACACATGAATTCTCAGCCCCGTACACGCCACAGCAGAATGGGGTCGTCGAACACAAGAACAGAACACTCATTGAGATGGCCAGAACGATGCTAGATGAATACAAGACTCCAAGAAAATTCTGGCCTGAAGCCATTGATACTGCATGCCATACAATCAATCGTGTTTATCTTCACAAGCTTCTGAACAAGACATCTTATGAGCTCCTTACTGGCAAGAAGCCAAATGTCAGTTACTTCAGAGTATTTGGCGCCAGGTGCTGGATCAAGGACCCACATCACACCTCAAAGTTTGCACCAAAAGCACATGAGGGTTTTATGCTTGGATATGGAAAGGATTCACACTCCTACAGAGTCTTCAATCTCTTTCATTACAAAGTGGTTGAAACAGTGGATGTGCGGTTCGATGAGACCAACGGTTCACAAAGAGAGCAACTGCCAAATGTGCTAGATGAAGTTCCATCCAGTGAATCAATCAAGCTAATGGGAACTGGAGAAATTATACCTTCTGAAGCTCATCCTGAAGAAGAACTTATCATCTCAGCACCTGATCAACATGAAGACAATGCTCAGCCTGAAGACATTCCTTCTAACAACGACAATGACCAGCAAGAGCAAAATCTTCGCCCTGTACATCCTCGCGTTGCCAATGAAGTGCAGATTGAAAGAATAATTGATAGCATCAATGCACCCGGTCCACTCACTCGTTCAAGGGCAACTCAGCTAGCAAATTTCTGTGGGCACTTCGCATTCGTCTTAATAACAGAACCCAAGAAAGTTGAAGAAGCCTTCATGGAACCTGAATGGATTCAAGCTATGCATGACGAGCTTCAACAGTTTGAGCTAAATATTGTATGGGAACTGGTCAAGCGTCTCGATCCTCGGAAGCACAACATAATAGGCACCAAATGGATATACCGCAACAAGCAAGATGAGCATGGTCAAGTTGTCAGAAACAAAGCTCGTCTCGTTGCTCAAGGATATACTCAAGTGGAAGGCATTGACTTTGATGAAACATTTCCTCCCGTGGCTAGACTTGAAACCATACGCATACTGCTGGCCTATGCAAATCATCACAACATACTTCTTTATCAAATGGATGTGAAGAGCGCCTTCTCAATGGCAAGATTGAAGAAGAAGTGTATGCTGCACAACCTCCTGGCTTTGAAGATCCAAAACATCCTGACATGGTATACAAGCTCAACAAGGCACTGTATGGCCTCAAACAAGCCCCTCGGGCCTGGCATGACACACTCAAATACTTCCTAAAGAGCAAAGGCTTCATACCTGGTTCTCTCGACCCCACTCTCTTCACGAAGACATATGATGGTGAATTGTTTGTGTGCCAAATATATGTGGATGACATTATCTTCGGCTGCACCAATCAGAAGTACAGTGAAGAGTTTGGATATATGATGCAAGAGCAATATCAAATGTCTATGATGGGAGAGCTGAAGTTCTTTCTCGGTCTTCAAATACGACAGCAACACAACGGCATCTTCATATCTCAAGAGAAGTATCTCAAAGATTGCCAGAAGAAGTTCGGTATGCAAGACTGCAAAGGCTTCACGACGCCAATGCCAGCCAAGCATCATCTGGGTCCTGACGATAATGGTAAAGAGTTCGATCAAAAGGTATACCGCTCCATGATTGGTTCTTTACTTTATCTATGTGCATCTAGGCCAGATATTATGCTTAGTGTTTGCATGTGTGCTCGATTCCAAGCGGCACCAAAGGAGTCGCATCACTTAGCTGTGAAGCAAATTCTTCGATATTTGGCTCACACCCCAACTCTAGGATTATGGTATCCAAAGGGCTCAAAGTTTGATCTGGTTGGATTCTCGGATGCTGATTATGCTGGTGACAAAGTTGATTGCAAGTCTACATCAGGCACATGTCACTTTCTGGGACGATCACTTGTATGTTGGTCTTCAAAGAAGCAGAACTATGTATCTCTCTCCACTGCTGAATCTGAATACATTGCTGCTGGATCTTGCTGCGCTCAGCTTTTGTGGATGAAGCAAACGCTCAAGGACTATGGCATTCATCTGAAGCAAGTGCCACTCTACTGCGACAACGAAAGCGCCATCAAGATTGCCAACAACCCAGTTCAGCACTCGAAGACAAAGCACATTGAAATTCGTCATCACTTTCTCAGAGATCATGTTGTGAAGGAAGATATTGATATCATACACGTCAACACTGAAGAGCAATTGGCAGGTATCTTCACCAAGCCCTTGGATGAGAAGAGATTTTGCAAGTTACGGTGTGAGCTAAATATCCTGGAATCCTCAAATGTCCTGTGATCAGGCACACATCCTAAACCTTATGCATATTGATGACTTAGATGTGCAACACACGAAGTAAAGTATATCTTCAATCAATGAAGACATACATTCTAAGTGTGAATACATTAATGTGTAATTTGACTCCGGAGCGCCACGATAATTGTGCGCCGTGTCTGGGTCTAATACTTCCTATACGGTGGGTAACGCCACCACCAAATGTTCTATTTTGAAGTGTTTCACTCATGGCGTTACCTTGCTATGTCTTCACATTTGGTTTGGCTTCAATATCAACATGTCTTCATGATTATCTTCACTATGTTGATTATATATATATACTAGCGTTCTGTCCTCTACAGCATTCACTTATAGCTATGTCTTCTTGTTGAATCTTTTGAACTAAGTGAATGTGATCGGACCCTAACCTCTCTATGCTATCTATCTCAAACTCTATCTCTCCAAATCATATGCATTCTATTGAAACTGTCGAATGTCTTCTCTGCGTCCTTGTCAGCAGAAGATACAAAGACAAACCTTAAGTCCACTTTCAATGCTCATTCCTCCACATGAAACCCGGAGAAGTAGGAACAACCACCCGACAATCCAGGCGTGCGTGGGACCTGGAACAAACCCCAAAATTCTACATGATGGCCACGTGTTCCTCAGATGCGAATCGCCAGGGGCACCTGTGTAATAACGTAGTGCCGCCCCTGTACCTATAAATACACACTTCACGGCGGTCATTATCTCTTCTTCCACTCTCGCACGAACCCTAGCGCCACCGCTAGCCCTCGACGACGCTGGCGATGAAGCGCTTCGCTGCCGCAACCTCTCCGTCGCCGTCTTCATGCCGACCGCGGACATCGTCCTCTCCGCCGTCGCCGTAGGTGTCCTCCGTCGCCAAGTTAGGGCACGGAAGATCGAACTGCTCGGCCTCATCTTCCACTCCGTCTAGCAGTTCTTAGTGTGGTAAATAAAACTTCCTTTTTACGGCACCGTTGATCCTATGGCTTTGTCACTTTCTACCACAAGCAGTTTCTATTCACACAAGTTAGATCTCTCTCATACTGCATCTCATAACATGCCTAGTATATTTACTTATGCTTCACAAAGTAGTTAGATTCCTCACTTGTACTGATCTCTGGATTCGTACAAATCTAGAACCAACTCCTTATCTATGAGTGAATGTCTTCGCACAATGAGGTCAATGTCTTCTAAACTGATTTATATTCAAAATCTTCTAAGAATGCATATGACCTCTTCCCCTTCCCTCGCACCTTAATGCTATCACAGGTACATGTCTGTGGGAGAATCCCTTGGTTCTCATAGTCTGCATTCATTTGCAAAATTCTTACAGCATCATATAAATTCTCCCGAAGCAAGTTCCTGTTTGTCCAGCAAGCGAAAATCTTTGAAGCCTTTGAACGTGTTGAAGCCTTTCAGTTTAAAGTTCATGGCTTCAGAGAAATCAGCAAGGAAGGGTGGCAGAAAGCGTCATGGAGAAACATCTAGAGATCTGCCAGATGACCTTTCAGAACTGTACAAGACAGATCCTGAAGAGGATTACAATCAGCACAAGACCCGAATCCAATGGATTCGAAGATATTGGGCAGAACAATGGTTCAAATACCGATTTGTAACCCAGGAATATGCTGAGAAAAATGCCATCAAGAGACCGTAGGGAGACATCCTATACAAGAATCTTCAACCCAGGTCTAGAGATGAAGCCATTGAACAAGGCTTCTATCCATGCATGGTCCGTGGGCCACAGCCTGCTGATGCACACCCATCGTCACTACTATGGTGTCATGACGACATTCTGTTCAAGCGCAACTTCCAGTTTGCCCAGAACTCAGCGAAGCAAAACAAGAAGACATTGGGACTAGACTTCAACCCTGGTCCCTCAGCTCCAAGGGCTGATGGCACACGAGATGCAGAACCCAATGTCGTCGGTCCTTTCTACAACCTTGAAGGCCTCATCACCCGTATCTTGGTTCAAGGGACTGCATTGAATGAGCCTGCATCTGACGCTGAATCAGATGAAGCGCCTGCAGCGCCGAAGCCAAAGAAGTTGAAGAAGCCTAAAGCTTCAAAGCCTGCCCCTTCATCAAAAGTCTCATGGGCGAAGCCACTGGCAACTGCACCTCCTGAAGATAGTGTGCAGTCCGAAGATTTATCACGCATCTCCAAGCCCCAGAAGGTCAAGATGCCTCTGCCACACACCGGCCAAGAGCTAACAACTGCTGCCATTCTGCGCAATGATGCCATTGATCTGTCAAGTGATGAAGATCTTGCAGATGACGCTCTTGAGCAACTCATCAAGAGCAAAGAAGAAGCAGAAATCTTCAATGATCTGCCTCTCTTTGATGTAACAGTCATTCACAACTTCATTGATGAATGGTTTGATACGCCAAACATCAGCTTCGACGATCTCCAACTACCCATTGGCCTCAGTGTCGCCTTCCATGGCACCATTGCTTCAGAGTTAGCTATCGCCCAGCGCATTGTTGAACTGAAGCAAAAGATTGACTTTGAGAAATCTCAGTTCAAGAAGCATATGGCCAAGATCAGCGTGCAAGACGTGAATAATTTCAAGATTATGCTGCACAAGCTCAAGGAAGCCTTTCTAAAGGAACGTGCAGAAGCTCAGGGTTCTCGTGAGCGCATGAAGGTCCTGGCTGATAGGTGTGTGCAAGCCTACAATGAGGCTGAGAAGCGCAAGGCCCTTGGGCATCCTGGCATCGACCCCAGGATGGCTGCCAAGAAGCAGAAGAAGCCCGCTATGGCTGAACCTAAAGCACCACGGCAGGAGGCAGATCCCCTTGTCTTCCCAACTCACATGACTGGCCTGAAGCCAAAGGCCAGGTCAACCGCTTCAGAACTGAAGAAGACCAGGACTGCTGAGGCTGAAGCAAGGAAGAGAAAACATCCTGAAGCCTCTGCTACTGCCCCCGCCAAGAAGAAAAGAAAGACCAAGAAGGAACGGGCTGGTCCCACAGAGCCCTTGATTGTTGAACCCATTTCCATGGTTCACCCCGACGCCGATCCACAAGAACGTCAAATGACTGTCCATGAGCCTACTTTCACAGAGGCTCATGAAGCTGAAGACTTTCCAGCAGCTGATCCCATCGCTGCTGAAGACATTGGTCATCATGACCATGTTGAAGATGATGCAGCCCTTCCTCAGCTAGAACACCAACAGGTATCATCGCCTGTGCTAACGCACAGCAACTCATTAGCATTGGTCGTCCATTGACGCCAATTGCATAGGATGCTTCATGGGCGGATCGCCCACAAGAGAATGAAGACCATGAGGCCCAGCCAACAGCAACTCCACAGGTGTCACCCGCATTGCGCAGGCTTCGCAAAGGTCCAAGGCCTCAAGTCTCTGCTGAAGACAATCCGGCTGCATCAGCCGCGGAAGAAGAGGCCCACAAGTTGCCACTCCCCTGTCCCACAAAGAAGCAGTTCTCGAGGAGAACGTGATCGTGACCGATCCTCCTGCTCGTCAAGTGGAGGTTGAACATCTTGAGGCTGCCACCACCAACACCACTGAAGCCACTGACGCTGTCATGGCTGAAGCTAATGTGGAGCCCTCACCAACAAAAGCACCAGAAGTCAGCGAAGCCATTGATCCCCCTGCTTCTGTTCCTGCGTCCGCTGCCGGTCCCCAATTCGACTATCATGTTGAGCACAGGCCTCAGGTACAGAAGCCAATCCCAAGATTGCCAAGGTTCCCAGGTCCTGCATCAGCACCTGGCTCCTTCAATATCAATGGCTTCAGAGCAGACAACACATTCTTCAACAGCTCCAGGAACCCCTACTCCAGGGAAATAATATCGTCCGATCGGTTCTGGAGTTATCCACAGCGAAGCTATTACTCATGCGTTCTTTACAACCAAGGTCGCTTCTTCCCACACAAGCGCCTTGACATTGAAGCAATAGCTGGTCTGCCCTGTCTGGAAGAAGCTCTGGATTGCTTCAAAGAGGTTAGACTGCTGCCGTTCGTCACTGACCAAGAGCATTGGAATGAAGAGTTGCTGCTCCAATTCTATGCCACACTTCACATCCGCGGGCATAGCAGAGATCCGATGACTTGGGTCCTGGAGTGGATGACAGGAAACGTTCATCATGAAGCCAAAGCCTTTGACATCATTGAGCTCACTGGTTTGCCCACTCCTGGTGATCTCTACGAGCATGGTTGTCAGCTTCATAGTGAAGCTATTGAGAGCATCTTTCAGAAGACTGAACCTAATATGAGTCAGATGCTCAGTATGATGAAGCCATTGCCCCAAGATGCTGCTTATCCCATGGAGTTCTTCGTTGAAGACATTGAGTATCTGCCAAGAACCATTTATCACATCATAAGGCGAACTCTCTGGCCAATCGAAGGACATTCTCCCCATGCCAAGCTGGATGGTGCAATGAAGACTTTGGTCTTCTACATTCTTCATGGAAAATGCTTCAATACACAGGATTTCTTCATTCGCCAACTTGCTGCATCTGGCTCTGATCTGTTTGGTTTGAAGTTCTACGCCCCTTGGGTGATGCGGCTGATCAAACTTCACTCCGCTATCTCATATCAGCCCTCGGCCCACAACCATCGGATCTTTTTGCCTGATGTGGATATGTCTATTGAAGCCATCTATCCTGAGCCTGCCAAGGAACCTCTCAGTCTTCAGAATGCAGAGCATCAAAGTTTCACTCAGAACGTTGAAGGCATTGAAGCCGTAACTCGTGTGTAGCCCTTGGCTGGCACTACACGTGCACCGCATCCTGCTCTCACTGAAGCCACTGACAGTACAACTGCTCCACGACCCAAGAAGCGCACTCGTGTTCTCACCGACCGAGAGCTTCTTGTGGCTCTTCATCAGAAACAGGATAGGCATCATGACTGGCTGAAGCGTCAGATGCAAAGCCTCTTGGTGGATGTTAATCGCATTCGCAATCTTGCCACCAAGAATGCTTTTGTTGCCCATGAAACCTCTCGCCGCACATGGAAAGGGCTAACACTGATGTGTTCTGAAGATGATCTTCAAGAGGATGGCTTCACTGACCGATTCAAGTTTGACTCCACACCTCCTCGAAGGGCAGTGCTGCGACGAACTCCATCCCTTGAAGACTCTGAGTTCTCTTCCTCTGCTGCAACTGAATGCCAGAGTAAACAAGGATGAAGACGATGCTACTTCACCGCCACCTCCTTCAGCACACTTCGACTCTGCTCCAAGCTCTTCAGCACCGCCAAACACAACCAACGACCCTGCTGCTTCACCTACTCCTCATGGGAACGAGTCGATGCTCTATGTCTTCAAACCTTTTTGGTCCTTACTGACAAAAGGGGGAGAAGCATATGAGGTTGATAGTCTTCAAGCGGGTCCATATGGGCGGGTGCTTTATATTTTGCTCCGTGCTTACAACTCTCGTTTTGCTACATTTGGTTCTTTGAGTTGTAACACTTAAACTCGGTGGTCGTCTGCTACTTATTTGCCACCTTATGTTGCGATGATAAATTCCGCATGTGCGACGATAAATTCCGCACTTAGATCATTCTGCAGACATCCATTTTCCATTATGCATGTCATTATCTTCATATACTTTCACATGCATAGTGGATTGTCATCATAAGTTAAAGTGGATCTCCACAAGTACAACCTGCCATGTGCATTTGCATTCCAAAAGCAAATTACTTATATGCACATCTTCAGGGGGAGCCCTTGCAACTTATGAAGACAATTCCTTATCCTTTAAAATTTCACAGATTATATTCCCCGTTGAAAACTTTAACTAGTTTGTCATCAATCACCAAAAAGGGGGAGATTGTAAGTGCATCTAGTGCCACCCCTAGTTGGTTTTGGAGTATTGACGACAAACCTAGTTGAGGGACTAATGTGTTTGTGAGAATTGCAGGATAACACAGGTAGAAGTCCCTCATTGATTCGGTTTTCCTACCAGAGATGACCCCTAAAATTGTATGAAGACATTGAAGTCAAAGGTGGTATATGAAGATATTCACATTGAAGACTATGACAAGAGAAGACACCACATGAAGCCTATGGAGCTCGAAGACTTAGATCTTTCGTAGTTCTCTTTCTTCTGTGTTGAGTCATAGGAACCACCGTACTGTTAAGTGGGGTCCAAGAGAACCATTCAGAATGACTGAAGTGATGCTTAAACAAAACCTATGTTTTCGAGCGAAGACTTTGAGAGCGAATCTTGTCCAGAGTCGGGCAAGTCAGCTTTGCTTGAAGCCCAAGTAAAGTTGCCGTGTGAGTTTGAAATCTGACCGTTGGAACACGTGTCAGTTCCTTAGTAACCCAAGGTCATTTCGGACAAATCAGGTCGGGTTGCCAAGTGGCTATAAATAGCCCACCCCCTACAACCATAAATGGTTGGCTGCTCAGATTCAGAGTACGGCTTTTGTCGTTTGAGAGCAACCCACCTCGAAGCCTTTGAGAGAGAATTCCTTGCGAGGATAAAGCCCTAACCACCCAGAGCCAAAGAGAATTAGGCATCACTTAAGTCTTCTTGTCTGTGTGATCTGAAGACTTATTACAAAAGAGGACTGTGCATCCTCCAGCCAGTTAGGCGTCGCATTCTAAGCATCCAAGAGACATTGTGGATTGCCGGTGAACGAAGTCTGTGGAGGTTTGGGAGTCTACCTTGAAGACTACGAGAGTGATTGGGCGAGGTCTGTGTGACCTTAGCTCAAGGGGAATACGGTGAGGACTGGGTGTTCTGAGCTGCGTGTTCAGGATTGGGTGTTCGGGACTGTGTGTCCTAAGGTTTAAATACCTAGCCGCCCTAACCAGACGTACAGTTGTCACAGCAACTGGAACTGGTCCAACAAATCATTGTCTTCAGCGAGTCACTGGTTTCATCTTCCCTTCCCTTTACTTATTGTTACTCCTTGTGAAGTCATTGTATGTTCGCACTATCTTTTGTCTTCACTGAGTGACTGCGTGTTCTGTGTGGCTTCACAATATCTTCCTACTTGATCCTTACTACATTGCTGCTATTAGTCATTGTGCTTTCACTCTATTGAATACTTGACTATGGCTTGCCTAGTGTAGTCTACCTTCCGCTGCAGGGTAATAGGTTTATTTCTATCGTTTGTCTTCATAACTTCCACGTTTTGAAGACTTTCATAAAAATCGCCTATTCACCCCCCTCTAGTCGATATAACGCACTTTCAATACTATCAAAATACCGAACACATATCAAGCTCACATGATTACTTGCAACATGATTTCTCCCGTGACCTCAAGAACAGAAGTAACTACTCACAAGTGATAAACATGCTCAAGATCAGCGGGGTATTAAATAGCATAATGGATCTGAACATATAATCTTCCACCAAATAAACCATATAGTAATCAACTACAATATGTAATCAACACTACTGGTCACCCACAAGCACCAATCTATAGTTCCGGTAACAAGATTGAACATAAGAGATGAACTAGGGTTTGAGATGAGATGGTGCTGTTGAAGATGTTGATGGATATTGCCCTCCCCAAGATGGGAGAGTTGTTGGTGATGATGATGACGATGATTTCCCCCTCCGGGAGGAAGTTCCCCCAGCAGAATCACTCCGCCGGAGGGCAAAAGTGCTCCTGCCCAAGTTCCGCCTTGGGACGGCGGCGCTCCGTCCCAAAAGTCCTCTCCTTATTTTGTTCTAGGTCAAAATGACTTATATACTAGAAGATGGGCACCAGAGGTGGGCCTGGGTGAGCACAACCCACCAAGGCGCACCCAGGTGGGTTGTGCCTGGTACTTATTTGCTCCAATATTGTTCATATATTCCATAACAATTCTTCCTAAAGTTTCAACTTGTTTGGAGTTGTGCAGAATAGGTAGCCTGACGTAGCTTTTCTAGGTCCAGATTTCCAGTTGCCAGAATTCTCCCTCTTTGTGTGTACCTTGCAAATTATGAGATAAAAGACATTAGAATTACTCCAAAAAGCATTATTATCCATAAAAACATCATAAATAACAGTAGGAAAACATGATGCAAAATGGACGTATCACCTCACCAACATCGCCCCACAAAAAGATGAGCTTTCCCCCAAGCCCCCATCCCTTTCCATGGTGCCCCATGTAGGGGGCTGCCCCTAATTGTTGTGAAACGTAGTAGAAAACAAATATTTTGCACCTACGATCACCCAAGAACAATATGAAGATGCATAACGGGTTGTGATCAACGATTGTTACTGACTCCGGAGTGCAGGGGAAGTAGATGAGTCAGTGTAGATCGTACTTGAAGTCCCTCGAACGTTGATGACGATCCCACGAACTACCCTCGAACGATCCCTTGAACTGAAGAGCGAAAGCACGACCTCTCTACCTGGTTGCAAGCGTACGGTCTTCATGATCCGTCAGCGCTTCGCCGTCCAGAGCTAATCATCGCCGGAGAATTCTAGGGAGGATATTAGAACTGCACAGGTCTTCTAATTATGAGGATTAGAGATGGCTAGGTCTTGCTCTAATTAGTCTAGGACCAACTAGAACTAGAACTAGATCAACTAGAGGAAGCTCCTAAAACTTGTGTTGTTCAATTGGGCACCAAACCTCCACTATATATAGCTTAGAGGGGAGAGGGAGGGCTGCCACCAAGGAGGGAAACCCTCCTTGGGGCGCCCAACTAAGGGGAGGAGGAGTAGGACTCCTCCCCTACTCCGATTCGGCCTTCCCACTTGGGCCCTTGTGGCCCAAGTTTCCTTCCACTTCTTGGCCTTATTATGCCCATTGATATTAAATTAAATATATATTTGTTCTAAAAAATTTCAAAGCATTATATATATAATTTAACATCCCCAAAAACATTTTCCACCTATATACATATATATATATATATATATATATATATATATATATTAATCGGTAATACCCGGTATTGCCCGATATTCACCGAAACCCTTCCGGTGACCCCGAAACACTTTCGAAACCTCTCATAACTATTCCGGATATTAATGAAACCATCCTACAAATATATTCTCATCACTCCTGTCCTACTAACACTCAGCAGATCGTGATTACCTTAAGCTTGTGACCCTGTAGGTTCGGTAACCATAGACATGAGCGAAACCCCTTTGTTCAATGACCGATAGCGGAACCGTGGACATCCATATCGGTCCCTATGATTACACGAATGGTATTCGAGTGAACCTTTGGTTATCATGTGATGTTCCCTTTGCTTCGATATACTTTACAAAACTTTGTGTGCATTGGTATCCTCTATAGTCACCACCATGCTCACTATACCGTTGCTCCCGTTACCGGTTTTGTTCTTCTTTCTCGTTGATGTGTTCCGGCATCCCCGTGACGTAGTCACATGTGTTGGCCAAATGGTGATGGATATCGTCACACCGAGAGGGCCCTAAGAATATCTCTCCATCGCCGGAGGAGCAAATCCCACTCTCGAGTTGTCTGGTCACTTGTCAAACTTTCCAGTGTGCCTGAAAGTTGTCATTATGATCACCTTTTTACAGATGACGTTTGAGCAACCCCAAAGCCCACCGTCCGGTAGGAAGTTACCGAGACACTCTCATGTTCTGAGGAACTAAAACACATGCTAACAATCCATGTTATAATAGATGATTTCAAATGATATGATCACATAGTATAACACACAAGTATTGGGTCGATTCAACATGATCGTTCTTGTAATGTCATACCCTCAAAGTTGTTTTAGGACTATCATTACACTTGACGATATCCTAAGATCTGGAAAGCGTGATCACCAACAACACTTGAGCCGGTCTTAGAGGCGAGACCGGGAACCTTATGTTTACCATTTATCATTCCACACGTGCATGTGAGTTTTCCACTGAATTGCATATTCCAGGATCATAACAGTTATAGCATGGAATATAAACTCTTAACTATGAATAATGGCATATTTGCAACACTAATGCCCCCCTCCCAGCATGTCTCCAACATTTGTGGGGGATGTCCCACCCCCCACAGCAAGCTTCCACCAATTGTGGGGCCCCCCTAAAGGGGTCCCGCCAAAAAAACAACCCCCGCAAAAAGGGGGATCTTGTCCCCCTTGCGGGAACATGGTGTTTTTCGCGCTCGTTCTCTCTGAATTTTTTTCCAAAGGTCCCAAAACATTTCCAGCACCCTCCAAAAAATTTGGACGTGTTCTAAATTTTTTCTAGCTTGATGGTTTACTCCAAAACAATTTTTGGTTTCTCTCAAAACATTTTCAGTGCCTCCGAATTTTTTTGAATGATTGTCTCTCACACTCCTTTCCTCGTACTCAACATGTAGATGACCCTTAAGCGTGTGACCCTATAGGTTCGACAAAATATAGACATGACTAGAACTCTTTCTGATCAATGATATATAATGGAACCGTGGACATCCATATTGACCCCTATACCCACATGAATGGATATTCGAGTGAACCTTTAATTACCGTGTGCTATTCTTGTTGCTTCGTGATATGTTACAAAAATACAAGGTGGGGTTTATCATAATCCCCTTGAAGCAATAACTTGTTCGCTATGCCAATTTCCTCGTTACCGGTTGTAACACCCCCAGTGTCATGCTACAGTAACCCTCCGTGATTAAGCTAATCATTTTTCAAACAGTGTTTAATCACCTTCAATTCAAATCTCATTTGAAATTCCGCTTTGGAATCAAATTCAGTTTGCAAGTGAATTTTGAAGTTGCACAAAAGTTGCTGCAAAATAGTCCATCATTTAGTAAAAATTCCATAACAAAATTGTTAAGGAAAACAACATCACCTCCAAGCTAAGATGGACTATAGCAAATAAAAAAAAGTGCCAACTCAGCAAATTAATTGCTTTTCCATGTTTTTACAAATTCCATCTAATTCAAACTTCTTCCAAACTTTTTGTGGCTGTGTCAAACATTGCATTGCATTTATGTGGACAGTTCCCATATTTTACAAAAATCATTTTGGTACCCTAAATATTACAAAACCCTTTTTGTAAAAAAAACAGAAATATAAAAGGGGGAAAAGAAAAGGCCAGGTTGCACTGTGCACTTAGCCCAGCCGCGCAACAGTGCAGCCCAGCCCACCTAACCCTGTCGTCCCCTACCTCTGTTCACCAGGGGCTGGGTGGACGCGCGCGTTCCATCCGTGGCCGCCAATGGGCATGGGGCGACCATCCGGCGGCTCCCCGGCGCCAACTAGGTCGCCCCCGCCCCAGACGAACCCTAGCGCCCCTCCCCACTTGCTTCCCCGCCTCCCAGATCCACCCCGCTCTCCCTCGGGCCTCTCCCCCCCCAAGTCGCCCGACACTGTCGTCGCCGTTCTTCTCGCACCGCCACGGCGACCGTCGACCCCGAGCTTCACCAACGCCTCCACGAGCTCCGCCATTCTCCGCCCATTCGTCTCCGACCATCAGTAGGAGCTGGGAGGCCCCGCTGAGGGCGTTCTTCTCCGACACCTTCCGCCTCTCTCACCGACGATCCTCGTCGTCTCCGGTGAACCCTGCAGCTACTAATCCGTCGAGGGATTTTCTTGGCCGCTCGGTGAGCTCCTGTCTCCCTCCATTCCTTCTTCCCACGGCCGCATTCGTCCCTAGCTAGTTCGCCGCCGTTGTCGTGCCTCTGCTCCGCCGGCGTGCTCGTGGCCATGTCGTTGCTGCCCGTCGAGCTCATATGAACTCGGGATCGTGCTCAGCACATTCGTGCGGGCCCATTGCACCCCTTCCTCACGCTCGGTCGAGCCCCGTAGCGCCGACCCCTTGCTCCGACCGGCGTCGCCTCCGCGTAGCTCGTCGCTGGCGTCGTTCCGGTGACCTTTTGGACTTTTGCTCGTGCCCATCTTGCTCGCGCGTACACGTAGGCCTCGCCCCGCTCTCTGGTTTGCCCGAACTCGCGCCGTACCACCATTGCCGTTGCTCGCCCGAAGCACCTCGCCGCCGGCGAGCTCGAAGCGCTCGCCCCCGTCCGTTCCAGCCACTCCGGCCACCACTGTTCGACACGCAACGCCGAGACGCATCGACCGCGCCCAGCCACAACCCCGTAGACCCCCTGTGCGTGAAATCCGCGCCCCTCCCGAGCCGCGCCGCCGCGTTTGGCTCGCCGGAGTCAACTTCGGCGCGTCTCCGGCCGGTGTCCGATGTGGCGTCCACGTGGCACCACCTGGGCCACTGACTAGTGGGCCCAGGGGCCCCCTTTGACCTGTTGGCCACTGAGGGAGTCCTGGATTAGGGGGTGTCCGAATGGCCGGACTATACCTTCAGCCGGACTCCTGGACTATGAAGACACAAGATTGAAGACTTCGTCCCGTGTCCGGAAGGGACTTTCCTTGGCGTGGAAGGCAAGCTTGGCGATACGGATATGTAGATCTCCTACCATTGTAACCGACTCTATGTAACCCTAACCCTATCCAGTGTCTATATAAACCGGAGGGTTTTAGTCCGTAGGACAACATACACATCAACAATCATACCATAGGCTAGCTTCTAGGGTTTAGCCTCCTCGATCTCGTGGTAGATCTACTCTTGTACTACCCATATCATCAATATTAATCAAGCAGGACGTAGGGTTTTACCTCCATCGAGAGGGCCCGAACCTGGGTAAAACTTCGTGTCCCTTGCCTCCTGTTACCATCCGGCCTAGACGCACAGTTCGGGACCCCCTACCCGAGATCCGCCGGTTTTGACACCGACAACCACCCCCAGTGCCACTGACATGTGGGCCCCGTGCTAATTAAACATGTTTTATAAATAAATAAAATGTTAATTAATCTATTAATTAGTTTCATCACTAATTAGTCGCTGACTAATGGGGCCCACACCCCTAACTACTACTGTTAGTCAAATTAATCCACTGTTAACCCACAGAGGCTGACATGTGGGTCCCGGTGGCCCCACTGGTCAGGTTTGACCTGGTCGGCCGCTCTGTTGACTGCTGAGGTCATCAGCACGTCATGCTGACGTCCTTTTTCCATTTATGTTAATATAAATAAATCCAAAAAATCTTTAAAACTTTAGAAATTCATAGAAAAATAACCGTAACTCGGATGAAAATGTTTTCTACATGAAAGTTGCTCAGAAAAATCCAACGAATTTGAATACGCGGCCCGTTCATCTGTCACATGCCCCTAGGATACTGAACATGGAACATCCCCCCTCCGGTCATCTGTGTGACACATGTCCAGAACCGGGAAAACATTCCCGGTTGATTTTTCCCCTTCACCTTTATCGTGTAGCCATACGTTAGGTCACACCCCGGCACATCATATTGCCATGTTATGCTTTGTGATGCTTTGTTTGCTTTATATTTATTGTTTCTTCTCCTCTTCTCTTCGATAGACCCCGAGAACGATGTTGCCCCTGTGATCGACTACGTCGACGACGACACTTCTTCCTTTTCAGTAGAGCTACCAGGCAAGCAAACCCCCCTTGAGCATTCCGATATCGCCCATTTCTTTCCCCATCATGCTTGCATTAGAACTGCTACTGCTTTCTGTATGATCCTACTCTGATGCATAGCTTGTTTTTGTTACTTGCTTTCATACCTTACCTACTTATTCTAAATTGCTTAGTATAGGTTGGTTAGTGATCCATCAGTGATCCCACCTTGTCCTTGTTGCCCCTGATTCATCATTGATGACCCGATCAACGTGATCGACGACCAGAGCCCGACACCTCACATCACATCACGCCCCTTTTGTTGCTTGACTCTGCAGAGTTACCATCGAGTGCCGAGGGTGGAACCTCATACATCACTCCTGATGAGATCTCTGTAGTGTAGTTATTCAGTTGTGGTCATCGAGGGTGATCTCCTCCTTAATCGCTTCCGATACGACTCTGTTGTGCAACCCCTCAAGTGTGAACCTCGAGGGTGAATCCTCTTACGTTCACCTTGATGATTACATCGAGTGGAATCCGTCAAGGGTGATTCCTCAGGTTTTCCCCTTGGTGTTAGACACATGGTTACTATGGTTACTATGACTTTACACTGAACCCTGTTACTAAAGACGGGTCGGCCCTGAGGCGTACCCGCACGAGCATATTTGCTAGTGATGAGGAGTCGGGTTGACCTGGAGGGTGCCCGCGAGATACTTACGAGCCATGGCCGGGCATTCTTAGCCCTTGCCGCAAGTACTCGAGATGGGGCGACGGGGTCACATCTTTCGTGAGTCTCTGCTCGTGACCGCACTACCAACACACTAACGGTTTGGATATTTGATCCGAGGGGCCTCTGGCCTGATAGCACTAACCATCACGTGGGCATTGTATGGGTGTTCTACGTCGTATACATCAGCCAAAGCTTAATAGACGTCAACGACTGAGCAGCGTACGCCGAGTTGGACTGGTAAGCTCCTGCCTTTTTAAGGAGGTAGCTAGGTCTGCTCATCGGCCGCCCACGCAATGTGCATGAGTTCCCCGGGCGATGGCCCATAACCCCTGGGGGCATAGGTTTAGTCCAGCGTGCTGACCTCTCTATTAAGCCTAGGTTTGGTTGCAGCGTATTGTTTGGCCGAGGCCGGGCATGGCTCAGGAAAGTGTGTTCGGCCGGAGTTAATTGAGCGTGATGGGTAAGTTGGTGCACCCCTGCAGGGAAGAAAACATCTATCGATAGCCTGTCCTACGGTAACGGACACTTGGAGTTGTATCCCGATCGATACAACTAGAATTGGATACTTGAGATGAGAAATGGTTATGAGAAATGGATAGTATGGCTCTGGGATTGCTTTCTCGCAGGGAGCCAAGAAAGGATCTCTGGTCGAGGTTGATAACACTACTACTACTTTACATTATGTTGATTTGTACTCTTCTATATGCTGCAAGATGCTTGAAGATGCTAGTCTTCGATAGGCTAGGCTTTCCCCTTCTTTTCTGGCATTCTACAGTTTAGTCCATAGATACAGCCCATTTCCTTTGATACAGATGCATACTTAGTTTAGATCTGATGTAAGTCTTGTGAGTACTTTGGATGAGTACTCACGGTTGCTTTGCTACCTCTTTTTCCCATATACCCGATTGTTGCGACCAGATGACGGATCCCAGGAGCCAGACGACACCATTGTTGACTACTACTACTCCGAGGGTGCCTACTACTATGTGATGGCCGCTAACGACCTGGAGTAGTTAGGAGGCTTCCAGGCAGGAGGCCTTGCCTTTTCGATCAATGTCGCTTTTGTGCTAGCCTTCTTAAGGCAAAACTTGTCTAACTCATGTCTGTACTTAGATATTGTTGCTTCCGCTGACTCTTGTGTATTCAACCAGGTTGGAAAAAGCGGTAGGCGTAAGCAAGGCGGTTGACCTTCGCCTAGTGCCTAGGCGGTGCTTAAGCGCCCTAGGTGCAGCCTAGGCGGTAATATATATTCTACTATCAGGGTGTATTTGTGGTTATTATATGTTTACTGATGTTAATTTAGTGCAGATAAATAAGTTAACTACCAGCTACTACCATTTGAATATGTGAGGTTTGGCATTTCAGTGCAATATGGCACGATTTCTCGCTTGGGTAAAAAATTTGTTGCATGCACTACCTAGACTGCCATTTATGCCCTAGGCGAGGCGTTTGGCTGTTGCCTAGCGCCTAGGCGTGCCTAAGCGCCTCCTAGGCACTGCCTTTTCCAACAGAGGTATTCGAGCCCTCGAGGCCCCTGGCTTGTAATATAAAGCTTGTATTATTTTAATTTGTGTCTAGAGTTGTGTTGTGATATCTTCCCCTGAGTCCTTGATCTTGATCGTACACATTTGCGTGTATGATTAGTGTATGATTGAATCAGAGGCGTCACACCGGTTTTGCTCTCTTTTCTCGTTCCCGTGTTTCGGCATCCTTGTGATCAAATCACACTATGTCTAGCCAGAAGATGATGGATGCCATAATACCGAGAGGGCCCTAAGAATATCTCTCCATTGTCAAAGCAGCAAATCCCAATCTTGAGCTATCTTGTCCCTTGTCATACTTTTACGTGAACACGTAAGCCGCCGTAATAGCCACCCTGTTACAAATGACATTTAACAAACCCCAAAGTTCACGAAACAAGTATGAAGGAACTCGATACTCTGATGATCGAAGGAATTATGCAAACGTTTAACTTTCTTTGTGTTATAAACTATTAACTTGTGACGAATAGATCTCATTGCATAACAACAATTGGGTATGTTCAACACAAGAAGGGAGTAAGTTCATACCTCCACCCAAAGGGCTCGAACCTGGGTAAATCCCCTATTCTTCGCCTTACCATGTCAATCCTCTGTCGCGGTTCCCCCTCCAAACAAATGGGTCGTCCCTCGACAACACTGTCTGTACGAGACACCAACAACTTTGATGCAATGTCTTGTTTACACTCGTTATCTTGTTGTAGACTTTAGTTTTTGCATCCTTAAGCAAGCTCTTTAGTATATTCGAAAAACAACAATCTAAAATTTGGAGACAAAAATTGTATCAGGTCTATCCACACCGCCATACCATAGACATGATCTGATTCAACGAGGCTCTCGACACGAGACAACTATCCAACAAGGAGGGTGATGTTAGAAGATGGTTGAAGAGGCATGTAATTAGTTTGGTGGTGTTAGAGAGATATAGAAAAAATGTGCAAGAATGTTAAATCTTAAGGAAGGTGATACCAATATGAAGTAATTTCATCGAAAGGTGAATTCTCATAGTTCATACATCATATTTGCTAAGCTACGAGTGGATAACTAGGGACGAGGACAAGGAGCACACTGTTCATCGTTGTTTTGCTTCTACTATTGGTAAGGGGTGCAATGGATTGAAGATTTCAACTGGTAGACAAGGCAACTCAACACATGCAATATTAGTTGCCTCAACAAGCCTTATAGTGAGGAGGAGGTGCGAAAATTCGTAAAATCACACATGGGGAAATGATGCCTGATTTAGATGATTTCATTGGAGGTTTCCTTAATTCATGTTTGAAGGTAGTTAAAGGGGATGTAATGAAAGTCATCGCAGGATTCCCCAACTTGCGCTCGACCAACCTTCATTGCCTTAAGTCAGGCAATATTTCCCTCCTACCAAAAAACATGTGTAGCCCGTCGGTGATTTCCACCCAATTGGCCTAATTCATGTGATCGACAAGATCATTGCCAAAATGATGGCTTCTCGACTTTCTCCGCTCATGAATGACCCCACCTAAAGACCCCATAAATCCTTCATCGAAACTGAAAGTATTCATGACAATTTTCTTTATGTACAAAACTATGCATGTCGTCTTCAACGTTCTTATATTATGCCTGGTTGGGAGCTAGGAGTACTTGCTTGATCTTCTTCAACTGCGCTCCTCCCTCCCGGTGGTTTTGTGACTGGTTTTCTACTCTTCCTGGTACATCCTCGCATAGAGTTATCCTCAATGGGGTACCCGGACAGCTGATCAAGCACGAACGGGGGCTGTAGTGGGAGACCCGATGTCACCTCTCATGTTCGTTCTTACCATTGACCCGCTACAGCACATCCGTAAGCTTTCTATGCAAAATGCAGACATTCAATATTTGCGAGGCTGAGGTCCACGCATTCGTACCTCACTATAAACCAGTGACAACAATTTTTTGGTGTCGCCAAAAGATGACATAGATATGTTGTTGGGCATTCTTAGTGAATATGGGAGTATTACGAGGTTAGTTACTAACAAAAGATCTTGGTGGCTTCGATCAGACTCTCACGTATGAACCTCAACGAGGTCTTCCAAATACTCCTACGACACACTCCAACTTCTCCAGAAAATGCTTGGTGCTTCCTTTGTCGATTCACCAGCTCAAGGTCGTTGACTTTTAGCTGCTCCTGGACGGTATGCCCACCAAGTTCATTCCAGGGAAGGCCAGAAACATTACTTTGGTGGGTTGGAGCACGCTCGCCAAATTGGTTCCCACCTCCTAGGCCATTTATTACAATTCTTGTCTTAAAAGAACGGTCATGCATGCCATCAACAAGATTATTCATACTTTCCTATGGCTTGGTACGAACAAAGTAAATGTGGGGGAGTGCGAGGTACGATGGGAGTTTGATTGTAGATTTGTAGGCCGCCTCCCTTGGGGGACCTTGGGATATTGGACATGGGCAAGCTCTCGAGGGCTTTGAGGTTGTCGTAACCTTGGTTGGAGTGGAAAGACCTGAATAGAACGTGGCTTGGCCTTGATATGCCTTGTGGCGGGAATGACATGAATCTTTTCTATGATGCTACGATGATCACAATCATTTGCGGGATGGTTGCTAATTTCTCGCACTTTCATTGCCTCAATGATCACAAGGCGAAATCTCTTGCACCATCTATATATAAGCCACGGACACCAATGCATGCGTCCGGTGAGCCCATGCGGATGACAGATGGATTAACAATATTGACACATCCAAGGTTTCCACCGTGCAACAACTTTACGTGGAAGCTCAACGCCCGGAGTTTATGACACCTCGTCGGATCAAAGACTAAGTTTCGACTTGGTGTGTTGCTGATGGTGGGCACTTTAGATGTATATATATATAAAAGATGTATTATTCCAGAATAGTCACAATGTGGCTCGTTGATTAAAAATATAAACCAAACACCATATAATTAACACGACGCCTCCATAAAGGAAACTGTCGTTCTTTCATGAACCGCAAAGCACATATATTCCCATCAACCGTCAAGTCGCTCACATGGACCGGCAGAGCAGAACCCGCGGGTCAAATGCAGTGCACCCCGGTCGACGGCTGGGGCCGTGTACTCCTACATGGGGCTCATCAGCCTGGTGACGCGACCTCATCACCACCCGATCACCTCAGCGGCGCCATTCTGCTTGGCGGGCACATGCAAAGCCATGCACGCCACAGTACACACGTCTTCTCAGCCAACTTACAAAACAGTGTGCGGGGCGGGCTCATGGGCGCTCTTTATCCGTCGGGCGGTGGAGGACGTGACGCTCGTGAGCAACACAGTTGTCTGCGCACCGGCACAGCTTCTGGACCATCGATCGCCCGTTGCCCTTTGGTTTTCTTTCTCTCTCGTCTCAGCCAGCCAGTGCAGGTGCAGCAGAGGAGAGAGGAGGGCAGGGCAGGGGGACTGTGCCGGGCAGGCGGATACGCACGCGAGCGAATGGACAAGTGGCGCGAGGCCGGAATTGACCTTTCCACCGGTGGCCGGCCGATACGAAAGGAAAGGATAGGAGCGGCAGCCGGGAAATAATAGAGAGGGCACGTACCACGTCGGAGTACTCCACTGCCCTAAAGCCTGCGTGCGCGTAGGTGCGTGTGGGGAGGGAAGTGGACACGTTTCGGACGCCCCATGGCGCGCGCGTCCCTCTCACCGCAAAGCAGCTCCACACCCTCCTCCGTCTCGTAGCTGCCATCCTGCCCCTCCCCCCTCACGTCTCCTCCGCCCTCGTAATAAAGTCTGTTTTCTTTTTGCGGGCAGTAGAGCAATAATTAAACAAACCTGTCAAAGAGTAGTAGACCGCTGGGTGCTCACAGCCACAGCAGAGCTCTGCAAGGTGGACAGAGGGGTTTTGCACTTGGCCGACAGACCGACTGGCACACCCCTAAAAACGCATAGTTTCGGATGATGCCGCTAATCTGTGGCAAGTGGTACTACGATGCCGGCTGGTTGACCAGGAATCAGGCTGGAATCGGACGTGCATGCCCGACTGGCTTTAGTTCTAGACTAGATGGCTCGTGAACCACGCACGGCATTATCAATTACGGGCGCCAAGTGGGAATAACCTTTTCCATTTCCGAAACAAGATGCAGATCCCATTTAGGTCACCACTACCCACCATTTATGGATTTGGAGATCCCCCACGCTCCAAGTGGTAGTAGAGTGCAATTAGCTAGGCCACGTATCAATGGCTCGCTAGAGATACTAGTACTAGTTGCTAACTACTTAACCTCAGTGATGCGATTATGAAGTATACGAACTGTGGTGTAGTCTCATGTCATGTCTTGCCCTTTTGGTTGGCCTACTCCTATATACCAATATAAACAGCAAATTGTTTGCCTCGTTTCAATAAAGAAAAAAAGATAGGGCTGATTACAACTACAAAAATGTAATTTGCGAGGGTTAATTGTGACGAGCTAGTTTATTCACCTTCTTGGTGGAATGGTTTAATCCGGAGTTATAGAGGTTAAAAGGTCTCCATCGATTTGGTTTACCTGCTTGATTCTTGGTATTTGACGGGTTAAGTCTATGCCCTATCTAATCGCACAAAGGTCTCCATCAACTTTACGTGGTCTAATGAGCAGTGACCTATCAAATTGCGGACGCCTGGGAATCTACTCCTCCCAACCCTGATCCCTTCCGGCGTGTTTTTGCTTGGCTCGAGGCCACTGCCCGCCGGCTCCAAGGATGGATTGCACGATCACTCTCCACCATCTCCTGCAGCTGCAGATGGCTCGGTAGCTCATTGCCCGCTTCGACGCTGCGCGGGGATGCTCGTCCCCTTTTGCGGGCCGAGACCTGGCTGCATCGTGAACTCAAGAGAGCCTATCTTGGTCTTGCTTCCCTCGAGAGGACCATCTCCAGGCACCGCATCCATCTCCACTGGCTGCGCGAGGGCGACGCGAGCTCCGCGTTCTCAAAGATCCACAACGCTCATAGGAGGCACAAGAACCTCATCTCGAGCCTCTCGATGAATAGCACGCCCATCTCCGGCAATGCTAACCTTGCGAGAGCGGCGTTCGAGCACTCTCAGGTATATTGGGTGCCCCTGTCGAGCGTGTTTTCTCCGTTGCCCTCGATGCCTTTGACAAAAGATCCTTCGACCTCTTCGAGCTCGATCGACACTTCCTGAGCTCAAAACCTGGGAAGCAGTCAAGCAACTGCATTTGGGCAAGGCCCTGGGGCTCGGCGGCTTCACGACTGAGTTCCTTCTCTTGCAGTGATACTGTCAAGGTTGATTTCTACGCCGTGTTCGCCAAGCTCTACTCCCTCAACGACTATGCTCTCCACAACTCAATGAGGCTCTGATCACCCTATTGTCCAAGAGGGCCGACGCGTCGTCGCTATTCGACTACCGACCTATAAGTCTGATTCACTTGTTCACCAAGCTTTTCATGAAGGTCCTCTCCCTCCGGCTCACCCTGTGGCTTGGCGAGATCATGTCTACGAACCAGAGTGCCTTCAATGCTGGACGGAGTGTGCACGACAACTTTGTCCTTGTCCAGCAAACAGTGCGCCAGCTACACAATCTCAAGAACCCGCGGGTGCTCTTAAAACTCGACATCGCGCACGCCTCCGACCCCATCTCATTGCCCTTCCTATTGGGGGTTCTTTAGCACCTTGGCTTCGGCAGGAGCTGGTGTGAGTGGATTTCTATCCTCGTCTCCACTGCATCGACGCGGATCGTACTCAGCTCCACTCATGGCCCACCAATTCCCTATGCGTGTGTCCTATGGCAAGGCGACCCCGTTTCCCCAATGATCTTCATGACGTCATCGGCACACTGAAATCCTTATTGCAGTTCACCGTCCGCTCGGGCGTTCTACACAGGTTGACGACGTGGCATGACACATCGACAATCTCCCTGTTTGCGTATGACATGGTGATCTTCTACCACCCTGACCCTTCCCCCAGTCGGCAGCTATTCGTGAGCTCTTGCGGGTTTTCGAGACTGCTTCTGGGCTTTGCCCCAACTTTCCAAAGTGTTCGGTCACACCCACCAGATGCTCTCCGGAGCTCTATGAGGCAATTGGTGTGGCCCTTGCTTGCCTTGTCACTAGCTTTCCAATTTAGCCTTGGGCTCCCGTTGTCCACTCGGTTGGTGCCCACATCCTGCCTCACGCGTCTCATCGATAAGATTATTAAGAAGCTAGCTACATGGAAGGCTTCTCTCCTTTCTCACAGGGAGCGGCTGGCCCTTGTGCGTCAAGTTCTCTCAGTGATGCCCGTCCACATAGTGCTGGCGATGTCCATCAATTCCACAATCCTGAAGAAGATCACACGCTTCATAAGAGAGTTCCTATGGCATGGTTGGAAGGATGCCAAGTCCGGCAATTATGCTATCAGCTGGGACAAGGTTTGCCACCCGATCGAGCTGGGAGGCCTCAGGATCTGAGACCTCACGCGCACCAAGGTGTTTCAGCTGGCTATGGCGTCAGACCACTGATCCTTCCCGGCCGTGGAGACACCTAGAGCTTCCCCGCAATCCTGAGGTGACGGTGTTCTTCGCGGCTTCTACGATCTGGGCCATTGGGGACGGTCACACTTGCCGCTTCTAGACCGACTGGTGGCTCCACGGCCACTCCATCCCTCTAATCACCCCTGCCCTCATAGCCCTTATTTTTCGTCCTCGGCACCGGACACAGACTGTGTGCGAGGGGCTGACCGACCGTGCCTAGATAGGGACATCCAAGGAACCCTTTGACGGTGTCCTGGACTAGGGCATACTAACCTAGTCGGCCCATAGTCCTTGGACTGGGCCTGTGGGCCCTCATTCTCATTAAGGTGGACTCCGGAAGCTATACGCATGTTCAAGACTATGCCTGCCGAAGACTTGACATATACTCCAAGACATCTCTTGCTGCCTCCATGCGTACCCATGGATACCGACGATGTAACCCTAGATACCCTACCCGGCGTGTATATAAAGCCAAAGGGTTTAGCCTGTAGAGGGAACCCAATCACAATTACATTCACCTAGCCCTCGGGTTAGAACACAACTTATGATCTCGAGGTAGATCAAGCTTGTACTCGATACTTCATCATCAGTATAAACAAGAGCAGGACATAGGGTTTTACCTCCATCATGAGGGCCCGAACCAGGGTAAATATCATCTCCTTCGTTCATGTTACCACCTATTGGTGCAATATCTGCCTACCTTGTGTTTTGGAGATTGTTGACAGAAACAGGTATGGACTAATTTGTTTACTAGTGCATACAGAGAGAAAAAGTCCATACAGAACCGAAGAGAGTGTTGTCTCCGGTGCTAAGTTCGAGGAACTTCACCAAAGAATATCTGCGTTGCAGAGAAGAATGAGGTAAATCTATTGAAGATATGTAGACGAGAAGACTGATGTGAAGGAATTAACTGAAGGTTTATTGTTGAAGCAAAGCATATGTTTTGTACTCTCGGCCGAAGAAAAGTACTTCAACGAATGGAAGTCGAAGACAATGATGGCGTAGTATTCATCTCATTGTTGTTCCTTCATTTATTTGAGTCGTAGGACCTCTGTATTATTAAGAGGGGTATAGGTTCTCGAAGCTTAGATCCGCTGTGATGCTTAGCCAAAACCTATGAAAGTTCCGAGAGAAATCTCTTTGTGTTCCGAGCAAATACTTGCCTGCATGAGATTGTGATCTTCTTTGGTGCAAGAGATTTGTCGCAGATCGAGGAGTTAGCATTACTTGCTCCGCAAGTAATTTTACCGTTGTGCTCAAAATTCTGACCGTTGGACTCGTGTCGTTCGGCCATTGGCTGCTCTCGATGTCCAATTTGGTCATTTCCCATCAAGGAAGGCTGCGGCTATAAATAGCCACCCCGCTCCAACATTGTCCGTTGGTTGCTCCGCTTGAGATTTCTGAGAAGATTGATTTGAGCAACCCCTCTCCAAGTTATTTGAGTTTAAGATCCACCAAGAGAAAAATCAAGAGTCCTAACTTAGACAGTGGTTTAGCATCACAGTAGTTTTGAATTAGTGTTCTTATACCTATTACTCTTGAGAGTTGCGCACTCTCTAGACGAATAGGTTTCGGCTCGAGTGTTGAAGAGTTGTTGTCCTCACCAAGGCAGATCTTCAGCAACCAATAGTGACTGTGGTTTGCGAAGGTCGACCGAAGGTTTGGAGATCGCTGACAAGGATCTACCATGAGTGAAATCAATTGAAGTCTGATCAGTTTCGAGTTGAAGGATAATAGGGTGAAGAGAGTTTATCTTCCACGTTAAGTCACAACCCCTCCAACCAGACGTAACCCTTTAGCAGAAGGGTGAACTGGTCTACCAAATTTCTTTGTCACCATCGAGCACCACTGGTTCAATCTACTTTACTTCATTTCCTTCGGTAGTTTACTTTCGTGCTCTGAGTCGATAGGGCACCTGATCTTTATCTTCTATCGTAGCTTTATTTTCTCATATGCCCTTGTTGTCATTCACATGAGTTAATCTTCATATCTCTTTCCGTTGCATTTTCTTCATTCTGTTTAGATATCTTCATTTCACCTTGGTTAACCATCTTGCATATCTCTTGCTTATTGTATCATGTTTTGTCTCATTTTACAGCATTTCTTTGCATGTTGCATAGCTCTCATCTTAGTTAAACCTGTGATCTCCCAAGCACGTTCTGTTATTACTTCTTTCATCGAGGAATATGCTTCTGACGAAGAAGATTGATTCGGTTCATTTCCTTCTGTTTCATTATTCCACTGCTGTGATTGGGATCAGTTTCAAAACATTTGAAAGAATTTGGAATCTCCCATTCACCCTCCCTTTGGTCAATATACTCTCGGTCCTAACAATTGGTATTAGAGCAGGCACTCCCTGTCTCTGTTTATTAAAGTCTAACGTCCTTGGAGTTTTGAGTATGTCGTATGCAGGTTAATCCTCGCACTCTGAAAGATTTCCTATCTTCGATGGAAATGATTATCTCTACTAGATGGAAAGAATGAGAATCGGAATTCAAGTCATCAACTTTGATCTATGACAGATTGTGGAAAATGGATACACCATTCAACAACCGGATGATCTAAATTCCGATGGCAAAGCCAATCTCCAGTTGGATGCTCAAGCGAAAGATATCATATATTGCAGTCTGTCAAAAGACATTTTCCTTCGATTCCGAAAGCTCAACATTGCAAAGCAACTATGGGATGCCATAAAAAATGCTCATGAAGAGTTCATTGCCAGAACAGATCCCCACACTCAAATGCTTCGTGCCATGTTTCCTGGTTTCAGAAGTCTATGAAAGGAAAGTGCTATGGAACGCACTGATCGACTAACAAACATTGTCGAAAGACTTCATCGGCGAGGAGTAACTGATATCACTGATAGAGATGTGGTGATACGTCTCCAACGTATTTATAATTTTTGATTGCTCCATGCTATTATGTTATCTGTTTTGGAAGTTTTATATGCATTAATATGCTATTTTATATTATTTTTGGGACTAACCTATTAACCTAGAGCCCACTGCCAGTTCCTGTTTTTTCTTTGTTTTAGAGTTTCGCAGACAAGGAATACAAAACAGAGTCCAAACGGAATAAAACCTTCATGATGATTTTTCTTGGACGAGAAGACACACCAGATACTTGGAGATCAAGTCGGAGGAGCCACGAGGCGGCCACAAGAACAGAGGGCGCGCCCAAGGGGTAGGGCGCGCCCCCACCCTTGTGGGCCCTCGTGCACCTCCTGACCTAATTTCTTCGCCTATATATTGCCATATATCTCCAAACCAACCAGGAGAGCCACAAAAACACTTTTCCACCGCCGTAACCTTTTGTACCCGTGAGATCCCATCTAAGGGCTTCCGGCGTCCTGCCGGAGGGGGATTCGATCATGGATGACTTCCACATCACCTCCATTGCCCTTCCGATGAAGCGTGAGTAGTTTACCACAATCCTACGGGTCCATAGCTAGTAGCTAGATGGCTTCTTCTCTCTCTTTGATTCTCAATACCATGTTCTCCTCGATGTTCTTGGAGATCTATTTGATGTAATACCTTTTTGCGGTGTGTTTGCCGAGATCCGATGAATTGTGGATTTATGATCAGTTTATCTATGAATATTATTTGAATCTCCTCTGAATTATTTTATGCATGATTTGATATCTTTGTAATTCTCTTCGAACTATCGGTTTGGTTTGGCCAACTAGATTGGTTTTTCTTGCAATGGGAGAAATGCTTAGCTTTGGGTTCAATCTTGCGGTGTCCTTTCCCAGTGACAGTAGGAGCAGCAAGGCACGTATTGTATTGTTGCCATCAAGGATAAAAAATGGGGTTTTCATCATATTGCTTGAGTTAATTCCTCTACATTATGTCATCTTTCTTAATGCGTTACTCCGTTCTTTATGAACTTATTACTCTAGATGCATGCCAGATAGCGGTCGATGTGTGGAGTAATAGTAGTAGATGCAAAATCGTTTCGGTCTACTTGACACGGACATGATGCCTATATTCATAATCATTGCCTTAGATATCATCATAACTATGCACTTTTCTATCAATTGCTCGATAGTAATTTGTTCACCCACTATAATATTTTCTATCTTGAGAGAAGCCTCTAGTGAAACCTATGGCCCTTGGGTCTATTTTCCATCATATAAGTTTCCGATCTACAATTTTAGTTTCCAATCTACTCTTTTTGCAATCTTTTACTTTCCGATGTATAAACCAAAAATACCAAAAATATTTACTTTACCATTTATCGATCTCTATCAGATCTCACTATTGCAAGTAACCTGAAGGGATTGACAACCCCTTTATTGTGTTGGGTGCAAGTTGTTTGATTGTTTGTGCAGGTATTCGGTGACTTGAGCATTGTCTCCTACTGGATTGATACCTTGGTTCTCAAAACTGAGGGAAATACTTACTCTACTTTGTTGCATCACCCTTTCCACTTCAAGGGAAAACCCAACGCAAGCTCAAGAAGTAGCATATGGTCAACAAGCTTCTAAGTGCTCTTGACGCAACCTTTGATTCTATCGCAGCTGAAATCAAGCAAAGACCTGATGACCCACAAGTATAGGGGATCAATCGTAGTCCTTTCAATAAGCAAGAGTGTCGAACCCAATGAGAAGCAGAAGGAAATGACAAGCAGTTTCAGCAAGGTATTTTCTGCACGCACTAAAATTATCGGTAACAAGTAACGGGTAACAAGTAAAAGTGTAACAAAGGTGCAGCAAGGTGTCCCAATCCTTTTTGTAACAAAGGATAAGCCTGGACGAACTCTTATATAAAGCAAAGCGCTCCTGAGGACACATGGGAATTATTGTCAAGTTAGTTTTCATCATGCTCGTATGATTCGCGTTCGATACTTTGATAATTTGATATGTGGGTGGTCCGGTGTTTGGGTGCTGTCCTTACTTGGACAACAATCCACAACTACGAAATAAGAATTAAGATAAATTTAACCATAGCATGAAACATGCGGATCCATATCAGCCCCTTACGAAGTAACACATAAACTAGGGTTTAAGCTTCTGTCACTCTAGCAACCCATTGGTGACGCTCGGATAGTTATGCTATAGTAATACCCTGCTAATGATGCCATGTCACCATGATTACTGTTGTTGATCTCGCGCTGGTTCAAAAAGGATTCAAATTCAAATTTCAAATAAAAAGACAAATTCTTATTTCTTCAAACTATCAAATAAAAATGCTCGATGGGTTGCAAATATTCACTAGGTAATTAACATGTAGGAGCCAAGTTAAATGGATTTTTAAATTTCCCCTAGAAATAATTAAGGTGGTCAAGCAACACCTATTATGCCCATTAAAATATGAACTTATTTTCAAACATTTCCAAATAACCCCGAACTTTTTGGACAACACCCAAAATATCAGTAGGTAATTATGTGAGGAGCTTCAGCATTAACTAAAATCATTTAGAATCTAAAATAAATACAAAACAATATATAAATAAGAAAAATAGTTAACCAAAAAAATGAAAAACAGAAGACCTAATCTAATGGGCACTTGGCCCATCTGGCAAATTGGCCAGGCCAAGCCCACCTCCAGGTCCCTCCACCTCCCGTTACAGGAGGGGGGAGCATGGCTGCCATCTTGGCCTCCCTGGCCAGCGATGTCGCCGTGGCACCCATCCCACGGTTGTCCCCTGAGGTTAAAAGCAACTCCGCGACCTGCTCCCCCCGAACCCTAGACTCTGCTCCCTCTCCCTCTCACCGCTCGCTCCATCCCCATGCAGATCCGAGCAGCCTTGGCCGCGCCACCGTGAAGTTCGCGTCCACCGTCCTCTCTGTGCCCCGAGGTTGCGTCCTGCAGCTCCACCACCATCCCCTATGTCGCCTGAGGCCACCTGTTGGAGCTCCACGCCTCCCCAACGAGCTCCTCGTCATCTTCTTCCTCTTTGATTATCGGACGCTGCCCGTCGATTCGTCGGCCTCCGACTGTCTCAGGCTGCCTTGACCACTTCCTTTCACTGGCCGTGAGCCCCCCCCCCCCGTACCCCTCGACCTCCCCTCGTTTTCCCCATGCCCTGTTGCCATCCCCCCGTCGAGCTTCGCCTTTGACCGGCCACTCCCGATGCTATGTTGTTGCCTTCCGCCACTGCTTGCTGTCTGCTGCGCGACTGCTGCTGCTCGCTGACCTGCCCGCTCGTCGACTCCACCGGAGCGCGCCCGCCTCTGCTGCTCGGCCCCATGCTCCTACTAGTTTCTGCTCAAGTTGCTGCCGGACGCGGTGTGACCGAATGAAAGTGCAACTATCCCTACGTGGTTTTGGTAATTCGTAACAACATACAACTCATTGAGCTAATGCTATTCCAAGATTAATATTTCAGGAAAAGCTTCTATTGATAAACTAAACTAGTGATAAAACAAGAAATTAAAAGATTCTATTGCAAGATCTAAAGATATACCTTCAAGCACTCACCTTCCCGGCAACGGCGCCAGAAAAGAGCTTGATGTCTACTACGCAACCTTCTTCTTGTAGATGTTGTTGGGCCTACAAGTGTAGAGGTTTGTAGGACAGTAGCAAATTTCCCTCAAGTGGATGACCTAAGGTTTATCAATCCGTGGGAGGCGTAGGTTGAAAATGGTCTCTCTCAAACAGCCCTGCAACCAAATAACAAAGAGTCTCTTGTGTCCCCAACACACCCAATACAATGGTAAATTGTATAGGTGCACTAGTTCGGCGAACAGATGGTGATACAAGTGCAATATGGATGGTAGATATAGGTTTTTGTAATATGAAATTATAAAAACAGCAAGGTAACAAGTAATAAAAGTGAGCGTAAACGGTATTGCAATGCTAGGAAACAAGGCCTAGGGTTCATACTTTCACTAGTGCAAGTTCTCTCAACAATAATAACATAATTGGATCATATAACTATCCCTCAACATGCAACAAATAGTCACTCCAAAGTCACTAATAGCGAAGAACAAATGAAGAGATTATTGTAGGGTACGAAACCACCTCAAAGTTATTCTTTCGGATCGATCTATTCAAGAGTTCGTACTAGAATAACACCTTAAGACACATATCAACCAAAACCCTAATGTCACCTAGATACTCCAATGTCACCTAAAGTATCCATGGGTATGATTATATGATATGCATCAAACAATATCAGATTCATCTATTCAGCCAACACAAAGTGCTTCAAAGAGTGCCCCAAAGTTTCTACCGGAGGGTCAAGACGAAAACATGTGCCAACCCCTATGCATAAGTTCACGAGCGGAACCCGCAAGTTGATCACCAAATCATAAATCAAGTGGATCACGTGAATATCCCAATGTCACCACAGATAAGCACATGCAAGACATACATCAAGTGTTCTCAAATCCTTAAAGACTCAATCTGATAAGATCACTTCAAAGGGAAAACTCAATCCATTACAAGAGAGTAGAAGGGGAGAAACATCATAAGATCCAACTATAATAGCAAAGCTCGTGATACATCAAGATCGTACCATCTCAAGAACACGAGAGAGAGAGAGAGATCAAACACACGGCTACTGGTACATACCCTCAGCCCCGAGGGTGAACTACTCCCTCCTCGTCATGGAGAGCGCCGGGATGGTGAAGATGGCCACCGGAGAGGGATTCCCCCCTCCGGAAGGGTGCCGGAACGAGTCTATATTGGTTTTCGGTGGCTACAGAGGCTTGCGGCGGCGAAACTCCCGATCTATTCTGCCCTTTGATGTTTTTAGGGTATATGGACATATATAGGCAAAAGAAGTCGGTCAGGGGAGCCACGAGGGGCCCATGAGGGTGGGGGCGCGCCTAGGGGGTAGGGCGCGCCTCCCTGCCTCGTGGCTTCCTCGAAGCTTCCCTGACGTCTACTCCAAGTCTCCTGGATTGCTTCCGTTCCAAAAATAACTCTCCCGAAGGTTTCATTCTGTTTGGACTCCGTTTGATATTCATTTTCTTCGAAACACTGAAATAGGCAAGAAAACAACAATTTGGGTTGGGCCTCCGGTTAATAGGCTAGTCCCAAAAATAACATAGAAGTGTTTAGTAAAGCCCATAAACATCCAAAACAGATAATATAATAGCATGAATACTTCATAAATTATAGATACATTGGAGACGTATCACCCACACATGATAGTCCTATTATCTTTTTGAATTCTCCGAACTACATTATATGGGAGAAGTTTGCACTTATTAAGGATTACATTGATGGGTTGCATTCTACCATTACACATGATGATTTTGATAAGTATAATGTGCATGTGCTTGCTGCTCCTACTTGCAATTATTATGAGAGAGGAACTACATCTCCACCTCTTTATGTTTCCAACACAATAAAATTGCATGAAATTTCTTATGTTGTGTATTGGCCTTTACTTGATGTGCATGAATTGTTCTTGTATGACATGTCGATGCATAGGAAGAGAGTTAGTCTTCGTCATTGCATGATATATGTTGCTTTGTGCTCACTACAAAATGCTAAATCATTGTTGATTCAAATTGGCTTTGATATACCTTGCGATCCGGGTGGATTCATTACTTGAGCACTTTATGCCTAGCTTAATGGCTTTAAAGAAAGCGCTGCCAGGGAGACAACCCGAAAGTTTTAGAGAGTCATTTCTTTCTGTTGAGTGCTTTTATAAAGTTTAAAAACAAAAAAATAAAGTGGGGAACCTAAAACTTAAAAAAAACACAAAAGAGAAGCGATTGGAAGTTATGCATTGGAGAAGTGAGGGTCGACCTTGAACACTTGTCTTCATGCTCATGGAAACAATGTAGAATTTTTCATGGAAATTCTCACAAAAATAATTCCACTGTATTATAAAAATTCCATTGTATTATAAAAATAATGTGCCATGATTTGCCTTTAGGATGAGTAGATTGCTTGTTGGTTTGTGCGGTGCAAAATAGAAAATTTGGCTGTAGTGCTCGATTTTACATTTTTTACGGGAACGTCAAACGGTTCTGAAACTTTTTGCACTGTCTTTCTATACAAAATTTTTATTTTGTCCTAATGTTTCAGATTTTTTGAGTTACAGAAGTATGGTGGATGTTTGAATCTTCACAGACTGTCGTGTTTTCACAGATTGTTGTTATAGCTTCATTATTTGCGTATGTTTGAATTCTTGTTGAAGCCTCCTTGACTTGTGGCCATAGAATTGTGATAGCATATAGTGGGTAATGTTTGTTTATAATTATACAATAATGTTATAGCAGTACATGATGGGATTTCATTGCCATATTCACTAACCCCGTCACTAAAAGTTCGGTTAAGTTTTGTGTGGATGAAGTGTTTGAAGACCGAGGAGGTCTTGATATAAGGAGAAGGAGAAGAGGCAAGAGCTCAAGCTTAGGGATGCCCAAGGTACCCCAAGTAAATATTCAAGGAGACTCAAACGTCTAAGCTTGGGGATTCCCAGGAAGGCATCCCATCTTTCTTCAACAAGTACCGGTATGTTTTCAGATTCGTTTCGTTCACGTGATATGTGCAAACCTTGGAGCGTCTTTTGCATTTAGTTTTCTTTTCTCTTTTATGCACCATGATGGTATGAGATAGTCTATGATTGATTTATAGAATGCTCATTGCACTTCACTTATATCTTTTGAGTATGGCTTTATAGAATGCTTCATGTGCTTCACTTATATCATTTGAAGTTTGGATTGCATGTTTCTCTTCACATAGAAAACCGTCGTTTGAAGAAAGATCTTTTGCTTCACTTATATTTATTAGAGCATGGTCTTTTGTAGAAAGAATTAAACTCTCATGCTTCACTTATATCTATTTAGAGAGTCAATGGGAATTGGTCATTTGCATGGTTAGTCATAAAATCCTACATAAAACTTATGGATCACTGAATATCATATGTTTGATTCCTTGCAATAGTTTTGCGATATAGAGATGAAATATGTGGGAGGTACTAGTAAACGGTTGTGGTAAGTAAGAATATTGGTGTTAAGGTTTGTGATTCCTGAAGCATGCACATATAGTCTCTCGTTATGCTATGATGTTGGAGCATGATTTATTATTGATTGTCTTCCTTATGAGTGGCGGTCGGGGACGAGCGATGGTCTTTTCCTACCAATCTATCCCCCTAGGGGCATGCGTAGTAGTACTTAGCTTCAAGGACCAATAAATTTTTACAATAAGTATATGAGTTTTTTATGACTAATGTGAGTCCATGGATTATACGCACTCTTGCCTTTTCGTAATTTGGTAGTCTCTAGGGTATCGTGCATTGCCCTTTCTCACATCGAGACGTGGTGCAAACTTCGCAGGTGCATCCAAACCCCATGATATGATACACTCTATTACACATAAGCCTTATTATATCTTCCTCAAAACAGCCACCATACCTACCTATTATCGCTTTTCCATGGCCATTCCGAGATATATTGCCATGCAACTTCCACCACTTCCGTTTGATGACTTGAGCATTCATTGTCATATTGCTTTGCATGATCATATAGTTGACATAGTAGTTGTGGCTCAGCCACCGTTCATCGTTTTTCATACATGTTACGCTAGATCATTGCACATCCTGGTACATTGCCAGAGGCATTCATATAGAGTCATACTTTGTCATAGGTATCAAGTTGTAATTTTTATTTCTTTTGAGTTATAAGTAAATAGAAGTGTGATGATCATCATTATTCATTTTTAGAGCAGTGCCCAACGGTGATTAGATTCCCTTAAAAGAAGTGACATCGAGATACATTCTCGTCTCCGGACTTTCAGTTATCCCACCGAAGGGGTCCGGGGGTCCACCGGGAGGGGCCACCAGCCCCGGAGGCCTACATGGGCCAATAGTGGGAAGGGACCAGCCCCTAGGTGGGCTGGGGCGCCTCCCACCAAGGCCCAAGGCGCCTCCTAGAGGGGAGGGGGGCAAACCCTAGGGCAGATGGGCCTTAAGGCCCACCCTAGGTGCGCCCCCCTCTCTCCCCCCTTGGCCGCAACCCTAGATGGGTTTTGGGGTTGCCGCCACCCCTAGGGAGGGAACCCTAGATGGGGGCGCAGCCCCTCCCCTTCCCCTATATATACTTGAGGTATTGGGGCTGCAACATACACGAGATCATCTCCCTCTTGGCGTAGCCCTACCTCTCTCCCTCCTCGTCTCTCGTAGTGCTTGGCGAAGCCCTGCTGGAGTTTCGCGCTCCTCCACCACTACCACGCCGTCGTGCTGTTGCTGGACGGAGTCTTCCCCAACCTCTCCTTCTCCCCTTGCTGAATCAAGGCGTGGGAGACATCACCGGGTTGCACGTGTGTTGAACGCGGAGGCTCCGTGGTTCGGCGCTTAGATCGGAATCAACCGCGATCTGAATCGCTACGAGTACCACTCCTTCATCCGCGTTCTTGCAACGCTTCCGCTTAGCGATCTACATGGGTATGTAGATGCACTCCCCTTCCCCTCGTTGCTAGATTACTCCATAGATTGATCTTGGTGATGCGTAGAAAATTTTAAATTTCTGCTACGATCCCCAACATTAACTGCAAGCCGACGCCCACCCCGGTCGACACGAAGGCGAAGGTCTCTGCTCTCGAGGGGTCTCTTGTGTCCGATGGAGCGTTTTATCGCTCTATTGTCGGCACTTTACAGTACCTGACGCTTACTCGCCCTGACCTGCAGTACGTTGTCCAGCAGGTGTGCCTCCATATGCACGCCCCGTGTGACTCTCACTGCACTCTGGTGAAGCGTATTCTCCGTTACATACGCTGCACAATGTCTTTGGGACTCACCCTGACGGCCTCCGCCTCCACCAACCTTGTGGCCTACTCGGATGCCGACTGGGCTGGCTGCCCCGACACGCGACGCTCTACGTCAGGCTACTGCGTCTACCTTGGGCCATCGTTGATCTCTTGGTCATCGAAGTGGCAGCCCACGGTCTCCCGCTCCAGCGCCGAGGCAGAGTATCGCGCCGTGGCTAATGCCGGGGCCGAGTGCTCTTGGATACGTCAGCTGCTCCAGGAGTTGCTTTGTGATGTTCACAAGGCCACTCTTGTCTACTGCGATAACGTCAGCGCGGTCTACCTCTCCGCCAATCCGGTGCACCATCGACGGACGAAGCATTTTGAGCTCGATATTCACTTCGTGCGCGAGTAGGTTGCCCTTGGCCGTGTTCGGGTTCTCCACGTGCCGACGATGCAATAGTTTGCTGATGTGATGACTAAGGGATTGCCTACTCCCGTCTTCGAGGAGTTTCGGTCAAGTCTCTGTGTCTCCGACGACGCTTCGACTGCGGGGGGTGTTGAGTATGTATTTTGTACTGCACGTATATTGGAGTTGTGGCCCACCTCCTAGTCTTGTATAGTTGAGGTAGATGTCTTCTCTTGTATTATATATATGCGTGCACCAGCATCCCAATCAATCATCGTATTGCAAATTATCTGTCTACAATTAGGAACTCGCTATTACGAAAAATAAAAGTGTCTAATTTCAAAAATAAAAGTGACTCAACTTGATCATATTACCACGTCCTCCTTCAGCTGCATATATTATAGGTGACGGGCAATATGTGGTGGAGAATATCCATTCGCAACGTTTTTCTTTTTTAACATCGACAAAATGCTGTCCACTAGTTAGAGGATGCTTCCAATTAAAAGGTTATCTCTCGTAGGGCAGTGTAGGGCCTTGATCCAATCCTGGGCTACTTAAATGGCCAAGATGGGCCTTAAAGTTCACACTAATCAATACAGTGGGTTGGGCTTGACTGCCTGACCCACTCCTCTCAGCCCAGTGACAGTTTTAAGTGTGCTGCTCTCTGCAAGTCAGTAGAACACGCCACAGTGATAAATATAAACACACCAGATAATCCAGGTTATGAAAAAAATTAAAAATCAGCAGTGCTACCAGATAATCCCGGGCGGCAACCGCTTCCGATCCAATCCAAGCTGTAGCAGCTACCCAGAAAACTAAAACCAGTAGTAGTACGCATTGGTTCAGATGCAAGGGCCAGTCTTTGATTTGAATATAGGCGGCTGGCGAGTGCAACCCGGGCATGTGCATGCACCACAATAATTGCCACAGTTTATGCTTGTCACCAAGTGGTTCCAATAGCGAAACCATTTTATAGTACTACACACAAGAACTTTATATACGCTCCGCTTTGCAGGAGTCCTATCCCCCAAAGCAAGCTCACCACACCAACGGCAAGCATTGGCTTTAACTAATCGCGCGTCCGTCCAGCGATTAGCGCATTGACATCGGGGACGACTGACCTGCATTAGCGCCGGTCGTCAGTCCATGGCCGAGGCTGAACATGGTTAAGCTACTACGTACTCCCTCTGGTCATTTTTACTCTGCGTATTATAATTCTTTAAAGTCAAACTTCACAAAGTTTGATCGTATTTATGTGAAAAAATATCAACATCTGTCATACTAAAATTATATAATATGAACTTTAAATCATGACACATCTATTGATATTGATTTCAGATTGTGAATGTTGATAGTTTTTTCTATAAAGTTGGTCAACTTTTATGACTTGACTTCAGTCAAATCTTATATGCGAACTAAAAATGACCGAAGAGAGTACTTTTAAGTTTTAATCCATGGCGGAGGCGGCCATTGGACGAGCGATTAGGGGGGAGAGGCCGCCACGTACCGGTGGTGGCGGGCGGTGGACGAGGAGCGCCGGCGCCGCTGCCGGCCGGCCGGCCGGCAGGGGGAGTAGAATACTGGACGTGGCGGGCCGCGGCCATGTGAAACGAATACGGGTTAGCACAATTTAATTTAGTATATAAAAGTGGACAGTGGTGGACTGGTGGTGTGCTGAGATGGGTAGATGCTTATCGCAGATGAAAAATCGGGAAAATGGCCGGCCCGCACCTTGTGATTGCAGTTTGTCCCGCCATTATTGTATATATGTTACACTATTAAACCCTTTGCCTCAGCAGAAAACCCGGCGGTTAGATTCTTTGTACTTTGGCAAAATGTCAAGGCGATGCTTTTCCGCCCGTCGATCGATCAAAGGTAACGTAGCGCGGCAGAGCGTACATGCTACGCTGACCTTTCCCACGGCCTATATGTAATGTACGCGCGAGCGAGAACAGAGCCGGGAAGGCGTTGAAAAATCCAAGTAGCCGCATCAAGGCCGGCAGCGGGGCTAGATCGGGGCCAAGACGCCACAAACGGGGCTTGGAAGATCCAAGCCCGTGGCAGCTAGCCGTGCGCTTAATGAACAGGACAAGGCTGGACATGCCAGTTTTTTTTTTCTTAAACGTCAGGGTTTTCCTTATTATAGCACTAAAACGAGTATTTAACAAAAAACTACCACATTTCCTGGAACCGTGCCTACAAACTATCACCTTACAAATTTGTGTCAAAACCTACCATTTTTTCACTAATCTTTGACTAAAAACTATCATGTTGGGAAAGTGCCCGATTCGCCTCTACTAAACGCGTTTCTGACAGGATGGGCCCACCTGTCAGCATCAATCTTCTTCCTCCTACTCCTCCTCTCTTTGGCATTTCCTCGAACACCTCGTGTGCACTCCACGCTCTTCTCCATGGCGACGCCCCGGTGAAGCGCCGGAGACGGCGGCGCAACCACACCGGGTGGAGCCGCATCCCCAACCACCCCGTGCAGCTCCCGCCACCATCGTAAGCGCCCTCTGCTTCCCCTCTACTCCCCCCCTCGGTTACTTGCCGCATCAACGCCGTGGCCGAGCGCCGGAGCTCGTGCGCCGAGCCGCACCCGCACGCGCGCGCTCGTGGCCGCCCCTCGCCATGCGCACCATGGTCGTCGTCCCCGTACCACGCGCGCTTGCCCACACCTGCCATGCCCGGGCCGCGCCCCCGCCATGCACGGCTCGCCACTATCGTGCCCCTTGTGCTGCTCCTCGCATGCTGCGGCTCCCACGACTGTGCCCCCGCCTTCGGCCGCCCGGACTCCCCGCATCCGCCGCCGCCGCCCTTCGCTGCTGGAGCCGCTCGCTGCGGCAGTCGCTGGAGCCGCGGGTCGGCGCTGGAGCTGCCGCAGGTCGCTGCTGGAGCCACCGGAGCTGCCGCGGGTCGCTGCTGGAGCCACCGGAGCCGCCCGCCCTGCGCCCTTCGCCGGCGGCCGCGAGCTCCTCGGCCGCCTTCAAACAGATTTTGCTAATGTGCCACGTCAACTCTTACGTGTGGGCCCAACCAGTCAGAAACGTGTTTAGAAGAGGCAAATCGGGGTCTTTTCAGACATGGTAGTTTTTAGTCAAGGATTAGTGAGAAAATGATAGTTTCGACACAAATTTATAAAGTAATAGTTTGTAGGAACGTTTCCATGAAATGTGGTAATTTTTTGTTAAATACTCCGCTAAAACGTATCCCTTCATTTTAAATTGCTTGTCGCAGATATGGATGTATTAGATCTATTTTAGTAGTGTGAGTAATCGAACTCGGGCTTTTTCCCCGTGCCTTCTAAACCGCTGGTGACTCGGTGGCAGCGCGCGACGCGACGTCCACGTACGCGCGTATACACACGTACTCCTACAAGCGTCCACGATTTGGTGCACCTAACAGTTCGTCGTCGAGTTCCCTGCCCTGCCGCCGTCCGTCTAAAAGAGAGCGGCCAAAAACAAAGGGAGAGAGAGGAGGAGAAAAGGAAGTCTCAATTCTCAGAGGCCACGCGCATCCATCCCACGAAACCGTCCAAAACAATAATAAACGAAACAAACAGACCAGGAGAGGGAGAGAGGAAAAACAAATATACATAACTATATTGGCAATGGCAGCTTAGCTAGGGGCAAGTGGGGTGGGCCCCGCACGCGCAAGTTTTACTTTTCGAGCCGCCCGGTTTTGTCGTCTCCCCCGTCCGCTCCCCTCCCCCCTCCCCCCTCCCCTATTTCCATCGCCACCCCCCTCCCCCCATCCCCATTCGTCCCCCTCTGCTTCACGCCACAGCTCACCACCGCGCGCGCTCTCTCGACCCGCGCGAGCCGAGCCGAGCCGAGCCTCGTACGCCCTCGCACCACTGTTCGCCCCCTCGCGACTGCTTGCCCGGTTTCTCGTCGCTCGAGGTGCCCACTAGGGAGGGGGATTCGGAGAGGGAGGAGATCGCCGGCGGCTGGGCTCCGGCCGGAGGACTCGGCGGGCGGGATCCACCTCGCGCTTTTCTTGGCGCCCCCCCATGCCGTGAGCGAAGCGGCGAGCGCCATCCTCTGTTCCCCGGGGGAGATCTTGCTCCTGCCTGCAGCAGCTGAGACCCGAGCGCCGAGACCGAGAGGAGGTAGCGCCCGCCGACATGGCCGGCAGCGACGAGGTCAACCGCAACGAGTGCAAGGTCCGTCCTTCTCCATCCTCCTCCCTGGTTTGGCGCCTCCCGCGCCTGTTTCGGGGCACTAGCGCCGCATGTGCAGGCCTCCGTCCTTGCGCTCGTGTCCGGGTTCTCGTTTCCGGGCCTTCTTCTTGCCGTGTGGGCGCCGCCGCCCGCGCGATTCTCGATTTGTGCCGCCCCCGCCCCCGCCGCTTTACGGCCGAGTTGAGACGGTGGGAGAGGGGATTGGGGCCTGGCCTGCGATTTCTCGCTCGCTCCGTCGCTGCCTTTGTTTCCCCTTTGGGCTCAACCCCAATTTTATTCCCCTCTCGCCTGCCCCGGTTGTTTTAGGGGGGTGCCCGGCCGATACTAACACAGCACAGCTACCCAACAAGCAACAAATCATTCATCCGCATCCATCCGTCCGGCCGTGCGCGCGCGCGCCGCAGAGCGCCGGCCCAAAGCTTGCATCTTTTCTAGCAAGACGCGACCGCAACACGGCGCCTCGCATTGCGCTCCTGTCCGCGCGCGAATCAGCAAAGAAATAGGAGGATTCCTTTCGTTTCGTTTCGTTGCGAGGTGTGATTGGGAGTGTTTTTTGTTGGTGGTCTCTGTCTCACTGTTGCTGCTGGCTTTGTCGTGCTGTGCAGACGGTGGTGCCGCTCCACACATGGGTGCTCATCTCCAACTTCAAGGTGTCGTACCACATGCTGCGCCGCCCCGACGGCACCTTCGAGCGCGACCTCGCCGAGTACATGGACCGCCGGGTGCCCGCCAACCCCAGGCCGGTGGAGGGCGTCTCCTCCTTCGACCACGTCATCGACCACTCCGTCGGCCTCGAGGCGCGCATCTACCGCGCCGTCGCCGGCAACGCCGCCGCGGCCGCCGAGGGCGCCGCCGCGCTCACCCTGCCCATCCTCGAGTTCCTCGGCGGGGCGCCGTCCCCGGAGCCGCTCCCGGTGATCATCTTCTTCCACGGCGGCAGCTTCGCGCACTCGGCGTCCAGCACCACCATCTACGACAACCTCTGCCGCCAGTTCGTGAAGCTGAGCAAGGGCGTGGTGGTGTCCGTCAACTACCGGCGCGCCCCGGAGCACCGGTACCCGTGCGCGTACGACGACGGGTGGGCCGCGCTCAAGTGGGCGCAGGCCCAGCCGTTCCTGCGGAGCGGGAGCGACGCGCGGCTCCGGGTGTTCCTCGCCGGCGACAGCTCCGGCGGCAACATCGCGCACCACGTGGCCGTGCGCGCCGCGGAGGAGGGGATCAAGATACACGGCAACATCCTGCTCAACGCCATGTTCGGCGGCGTGGAGCGCACCGAGTCGGAGCGGCGCCTCGACGGCAAGTACTTCGTCACGCTCCAGGACAGGGACTGGTACTGGAAGGCGTACCTGCCGGAGGACGCGGACCGGGACCACCCGGCGTGCAACCCGTTCGGGCCGAACGGGCGGCGGCTCAGGGGCCTGCCGTTCGCCAAGAGCCTCATCATCGTGTCCGGGCTGGACCTCACCTGCGACCGGCAGCTGGGCTACGCGGAGGGCCTCCGGGAGGACGGGCACGACGTGAAGCTGGTGCACCGCGAGAAGGCCACCATCGGCTTCTACCTGCTGTCCAACACGAACCACTACCACGAGGTGATGGAGGAGATCGCCGAGTTCGTCCGAGCTAACCTCCTGTAGTACATACACCAGCCCAGTCGTCTCGTCGTGGATGAGCTCGCCGTCCGTCCCGACGCAATCAAATACGTACGTACGTACTGCTGCCTATAGGAAGCTAAATGGTAAGCTTGACTTATACTAGTATCTCTTATACTACTGCTGCCGGTGCTGCTGCTGCTGCTGGTTGGGGATGTCATCTTGGAGCCCGGCAATGGCTTCCGGCAAGTGATCTCTAGGCTCCAAAGGGGATCCCCACGTCTGTCCGTCTGTCCTTCTGATGATAAAACTCAATGGCTCGACCTCGTCGGAGCGAGGGAAGCCATTGTCGTCCCACTAATTGTTCCGCCGGCCGATCGGTCGGTGTGATCCTTGGAACTCCGATGATCTGTATCCATCCATGTGTTTGCCTCTGGGGCTAAGACAAGAGAGAGAGAGTGCCTCCGCTCCAGCATGTACCATTTGACATTGGTTGATGGAGAGGAGCATATTATTTCACCTTCATCCTCTGTTGCTGCTGCCTGCTTATCCTTGAGGGAAGATGTGTCTAACGTTATGTGTACAGTGATCGATCGATCGATCAACGGTGAGTCTTTTGTTGCTGTTGATGTGGTAGTTTCTTTCTTGTGTCAGCTACGGGTTGGGTTGGATTGGATGGTGCTCTCTCAGCTCACTCTCGTCCAATCCGTGCATGTGAAAAATACACCTGTCTGTCTATCTATCTATCTATCTATCCTGTGTGGTGATGATATATGCTTCTAGTCCAGTCCAGACCAGTAGTAGTCTAGTCTTAGGCTAGCAGTATAAATTCTCCTCTAACTTTTTTTGTATCTTTCTCTCCTTTTCTGGTTGATGTACTCTGATCTGATGATCCTTATGTATACACATGTTTGGACTTTGGACTGCGAGTGCTGTAACGCGTGTACTGTGCTTGGTTGATCCATCCATTCCGGGTTTTTTTCATCCACATGGGTGTCGGTGAAGAATGTGGTACTGGTAAAAGTAGATGATGCCAACATTTCGAACCAATTATGTTGGATATGCAAGGTTTTTATTTCTTTGATTCTCAAATACTAAATGGAGAGTACCACGGTACTCTTGTCGTAGGGCTTTGGTTCGGGGCGATGATGATGGCTGTTTTGTCCATTGCTCCTGGCGCCACGTGGCGTCGTCACCTGCGTGCCTCCACGCGAAATTTGGGCAGCTAGCTAATTCTGTGGCGGGTATACTTGGGTGGAACGGTGGTCTGTCGGCGATCGGAAAGTGATGTGTTGCGTCCCGTTGCGTGCCCCCGTTGCAACGCGAATGGACCGGACCGTGTCACTTCCCCCTCCCTTCCTTGTGGTTGTTGCTTTGTAGGAGTAGTAGCTGTTGTGATCTGATCACGCTGCTGCTGGGGCTGTGGCTGGTGTGGGTGAATGTGACATTATTCTGCAGTGAGCGCGTGCGTGCATGCAAGTCATTCTTGCACGCAGGAGGGCCGTGCGTGCTTTGCCAATGGCGTGCTGCAGCTACCCATTTCGGGCGCTCAGTCGTGCGGGAGAGGGCGCCTCGTACGGGATGGGAATAGGATCCTCTCGAGGCAGAGAGGGACAAATGGCTGGAGCAGTGTCCAAAACAGCACCGCGACATCTGTGTTGCATTTTTCTGCTGGGAGTTGCAGCATTGCCTGGCTGATGATGAAAAAAGAGAGGCGTGGCATCATCTCCGGGGCGGCGAAGGGCCGAGGGCAAGGAACGGAGGGAGGCTGCTGCTGGCTTTCTCGTGCGCTTTAAAGTCACGGAGCGCAGCGCAGCGGTTGAAAACATTGACGCTCGCGAGCAAAGGTGGCGCAAGTCTCCTGAAAAAGACAAACGGGTCCTGCTGCGCTGCCCCGTGTTCTCATTTACTGCCGCTCTGCATTGTATATCCACCCCGGCCACGGCGCGGCGGTGGCATCCATCCGCGGCAGCCGGCCGGCCTCGATCGCGGCGTGCAAAGTCAAGGCTTGGCGCACCACGTCCAACGGACAAAGCGCGGCGTTTTTTGGAGTTCCCCCGGCGGGCGGGCGGGCGGGCGGCCTTGTTCCCTTTCGGCTTCTCCCCCGTCCACTCCAACCACCTTTGCTTCGGGTTTCCTTTCCTTTCCTTCTACTGCTGCTATACTGGCTGCTACTCCTGTCACTGCCCCGCCGGTCGGTGTCACTCGTCGCTCGCTCGCCCGCCGTGTCCATCTCTTCCAATTGTTTCTTCTCGGACGGACGGACCGGCGCCGGTGTGGGGATTAAATTGGCAAAAAGATCTACTATTAGACATGGATGGTAATTATTTTCCTCTCTTCTTTTCTGGTGCTTCATCCATCTCCATCCATGCGCCAGAAATACCACACCTCAATTCTGCTCCGCTCACACCTAGGTTAGACATTGTATAGAGGTTACGTCAATCAATTCAGAGGGAGTGCTAATAAATTATCCAAATAATTATTGTTACTCTTGTGTCTTTCTAGGCGCATGATTAACCGGGGCAGAAAGGCCGAGATATTATCCGGGAGGTGCGTGTTGCCGGCTTGGCGGTACCAGACACGAACAGTGCTAAAACAGTAATGCCATGTGTTCCGCTCCGGGCGGTACAATTATGCACGTCGGAAGGTCGTACCGAATCCAAATATTTCTGCGAGAAATAATCCTGGCCCGTTCGATTTTTTGGCTGGCTTGCTGGCCGGTACTCGTGGCCTCCGGTTGGCCATGTGTAAAACGCTCTTTGCTTGGACGAACCTAACACTCCGCCAGGCTCATTTATGTGCGTCTGTACGTGGTACGTACTGGAGCCGGCGACGTCTAATTAAGCGGCTCCGGCGGACAAATCTTCCCCTTATCTCCAGACCTGGACAACCGGGAAACCGACGCTCGGATGAATAGTGAGCCGTACGATCTATCTACCACTTGCTGCCAGTAACATTCACTCCTACTACTCCCTTCATTCCACAATGTAGTGCTTTCTCTATCCATGTGTTTCAACTTTGACCGTAAATTTAACTACCAAGACCGATTGCGGCGGGAGCAAATTTTTTTTCTTCCGCCGCAGTTGGTATCGTTGGTTAAATTTATGGTCAAAGTTAGACCTCGGAAAGTGTGGGCGCACTATATTTTGGAATGGAGGGAGTACTAGTTAAGAGCGAATTTTCACTTCCTTTTTGATAAAAGGGGTCTCTCACTTTCCCCAGACCCACTTGTCCTAGAATGAGGCAGCAGCCCTCACAGGTTCGCCTCTTCGACGATGCAGCAGCAGTAGGCATCACAACATGAGGGTGGGCTGCTTTCTGCTAAAATCCTTCCCTGATGCAACAACTTGCCAACATGCATCTTCATCTGTCCAAACCTTGCCCTGGAAGGGCAACTCTAACTGATTCCCTAAAAGTTTATGGAGGATCCAATGGAGTAAAGTTGGCGGAGGAAAAATTTACTCCACTAACTGTGGCCGCACATAGCCGCATGAACTCTATACTTAGTGGAGTAAAAACAAAATTGTGTAGCTTTTTTTATCCTAGTCGCATGAACTTCACACACTACATAATATATATCATAAAAACATTCAATTTAAACATGCATAATATAACCGCTATAACTGTTGACGCTCGATAATGGCATGATCGCAAAGAGTGACTTGAACCTGTAGCAATAAGTCAAATTTTTGGTTGTAAGTCATTATTGGATGGCTCTCTTCGAGAAGATCAAGATGGATACAAAGATAGTCCAAAACGGAGCTCAGATGCAAGAAGTGCGGCAATTTCAGAAATGCCCGTGTTGACATCAGATTATGATATGTCCTGAAATGTAATTAAGATCACCTAGGATGGAAAAAAAATTCAACATGAAAGTTCTTCATCTCGTCGAAACGGATGAAGTTGATATATAAATCGTCTTAATCCAAGGTCATTTGCAAAAGTACGAGCCAAAACAGTGCAATGTTGCAAAAACTATGGTCATGGCCGGACGTCCAAAGCTCCTGTTGTGACCGGACTGTCCGGAAATTAGGACCAGACTGCCGGTCAGGCTCGTCAAAATCATCCAAACCTTCTATTATGACCGGACAGTCCGGTCCAGATCGAAACTGGAGTTTTTTACGAATCTAATCAGTATAAGGGCGATTCGGCCTTGAAGATGACCTCGAATCAAAAAAACATTCAACATAAAAGTTGTTTGCCTCGTCGAAATGGTCAAATTTCCTTTTGGGCTCATCTTCATCCGAGGTTGTTTGTGGCCTGTGCGACCCAAAAACCGAACTGTTGTTTCAGAGTTGCCTAAATCCGAGTTCGGTTAATTTTGGAAAGATTTGGATTTGGAGTCCTTTTCTTGTAGGGAAGTCCAGCCGCCTCATAAATAGATGAGAGGTGATGGCCGATTGAAAAACAATACACAATCAACAGAATCACCTACCACTTTTTACCTTTATTTTTATCTCTCTCCCTTGTTCTTCTTCTCCCTCATTCTTCGTTCATTTTTCTTGTTGCAGGGCGGCGAACCTCGAGGCCCTATGGGCTATCGGGTCGACCTAGGGAAGCCCATAGCCGCCGCGCACCCTGACGGGGTCCCTCCCGGGCGTGTGAGGTTTCGGGTCTACAAAAGCGCCCGCCGGATTGCTTGTGTATCGCGCTTCCGGCCGTGTCTCCTTCAACGTGAGCTGCGGTGCATCACCCCGGCGTCGAGGGTATACGGTGACATGTTCATGTGCGAACACACTTTTTGGTGACTCCGCTGGGGACGAAGCTTCGAACGGTCTCCGGCCTGTTCTTGCTACGAAGAGATCGTCATCAAATTGCTGCAATCCACAAAGGTAATATGAGTACCCAATTCTCCTTTGTAGATGCAAATAATCCATATGTTGTTGCTAGATCGCCTAATGAGCATAATATATCGGCTAGCCCTAGTTTTATTAATCATGCATTTAATTATGTGCAAGAGCCGATGCAACAAAATCTCCATGCTTCTACCTCATATAATTTTAGCAACATGCAACATATGTATTCCAATTCCCATGCATCGGCAACCCCACAAACTCATATGCCGATGAACAACATGATGAGTTTGGTTAATCAAGTTGAAATGCCCCATGTAGAAACTTTCAATGTCATGCAACATAGTGTTTCACCTTTTTATTCGTAGGCGACTAATTTGCAACATGTTAATCCAAACATGCCGACGGATAGGGGAATTGGCCAATTACTCTCAACCGTCATGTTAGTAATTTTTCAGCACCATACGGAACTATAGATGATCATAATTCGGCTCCACACCTTCATGGTTATAGCCAAATAAGTGAAAATTTTGCTGGAGTGCACATGCCATCATCTAATTTTGCACATGCCATAAAAGGGGGTTGTTTCCTGATTATGCTGCTGTAGGATCTAGAAGTAGATGTGTCTAGAGGGGGGGTGATTAGACACATAATTCTCAAGTTGCAATTTTTAAGCTTTTTCGGTTTAAGTGGAGTTTAGGCACAATTTCAACACACACAATACATATCAAGCAAGCATGCAAAGAGTATATGAGCAGTGGAATGTAAAGCATGCAACTTGCAAGAATGTAAAGGGAAGGGTTTGGAGAGATCAAACGCAATTGGAGACACGGATGTTTTTCCCGTGGTTCGGATAGGTGGTGCTATCCTACATCCACGTTGATGGAGACTTCAACCCACGAAGGGTAACGGTTGCGCGAGTCCACACAGGGCTCCACCCAAGGGTAACGGTTGCGCGAGTCCACACAGGGCTCCACCCACGAAGGGTCCACGAAGAAGCAACCACCCACAAAGGGTCCACGAAGAAGCAACCTTGTCTATCCCACCATGGCCATCGCCCACACAGGACTTGCCTCACTAGCGGTAGATCTTCACGAAGTAGGCGATCTCCTTGCCCTTACAAACTCCTTGATTCAACTCCACAATCTTGTCGGAGGCTCCCAAGTGACACCTAGCCAATCTAGGAGACACCACTCTCCAAGAAGTAACAAATGGTGTGTAGGTAATGAACTCCTTGCTCTTGTGCTTCAAATAATAGTCTCCCCAACACTCAACTCTCTCTCATAGGATTTGGATTTGGCGGAAAGAAGATTTGAGTGGAAAGCAACTTGGGAAAGGCTAGAGATCAAGATTCATATGGTAGGAATGGAATATCTTGGTCTCAACACATGAGTAGGTGGTTCTCTCTCAGAACATATGAGTTGGAATGGTGTATGCGTTCTGATGGCTCTCTCTTCGAATGAAGAGGAGGTGGAGGGGTATATATAGCCTCCACACAAAATCCAACCGTTACACACAGTTTTCCAATCTCGGTGGGACCGAATCAATAAACCCGGTCGGACCGAAAATGTAAACCTAGTGACCGTTAGAGATTTTCGGTGGGACTAACATGCAACTCGGTAGGACCAATATGGTTAGGGTTTGGGCATAACGTAATCTCGGTGAGACCGATTACACAAACTCGGTGAGACCGAATTTGGTAATTAGCTAATCAGAGAGTTGGTCAGGCAAACTCGATGGGACCGATTTGCTCTTTCGGTGAGACCGAGTGGAACTCGGTGAGACCGAAAAGTTACAAAGGGGAAACACTAAGTTTACATTGCAATCTCGGTGGGACCGATTCGCTCTTTCGGTGAGACCGAAAAGTTACAAAAGGGAAACAGAGAGTTTGCAATCCCATCTCGGTGAGACCGAGATCCCTATCGGTAGGACCGAATTGCTAGGGTTTGGCAGTGGCTAATGACAAGTGAATCTCGGTGGCGCCGGATAGGAAGAATCGGTAGGACCGAGTTTGGCTTAGGGTTTAGGTCATATGTGGATATGGGAAAGTAGTTGAGGGTTTTGGAGCGTATCATTAAGCACATGAAGCAAGAGGCTCATTAAGCAACACCTCATCCCTCCTTGCTAGTATTGGCTTTTCCTATGGACTCAATGTGATCTTGGATCACTAAAATGTAAAATGAAGAGTCTTGAGCTTGAAGCTTTAGCCAATCCTTTGTCCTTCGCATCTTGAAGGAGCTCCCACAACCTTTAGTCCATGCCACTCCATTGTTGAACTTATCTGAAACATGCTAGATAGAAATGTTAGTCCAATAAGAGATATGTTGTCATCAATTATCAAAACCACCTAGGGAGCACTTGTTCTTTCAATCTCCCCCTTTTTGGTAATTGATGGCAACATACATCAAAGCTTTAGATAAAGATATAAAGAACAACAAGTAAAGCTTTGGAAGGACATGTAACGAGCAGAGGCTCCCCCTACATGTATGCACCCATGTAAATATGAAATATAGAGGCATGTGAGAGCATAACCATGACAGAGTAGGCAATGTGTTACATGCATCTTGGCCATATGCATCAGAGCAAAAGATTATCAAGGAAAATACCTTCATGCTCATGAGTCCTTCTTGCAAACAGTATGTACATAAGCAAGAACTCCTGATACTCATGATTTTGATGCATATACTTACCTTGTGGTCTTGAGTTGGCTTAGGATGGAATGGACCTGCACAAACAAGGTTAGATAACACAGGTACGTCCACTAGCCAGAGCAAACAAAAGAAACCACAAGAATACCAAGACTGGGATGACATGTAGAGAGTGAGTACAAGATACCACATTGAATTCAACATGTCCCCAAGAATAAAGATATGCAATGAATTTGACTAATTTTTTTTCCTTAGGTGTCTTGCTCCCCCTGAATCGTACATGGGATATTGGGAGAAGATAGGAAACAGAAAATCAGAGCTGAAAGATATGAGTAGAACTTAATTCAAATGAGTTCATATGAACATGTCTTTCCCCCCAAAAGACATGTGGCATCTCTCCTCTTGAACATCAAGCATCTGGGATCCTTGAGTATTCTCTCCCCCTTGGAGATTTCTTTCTCCCCCTTAATATATGGGATCCTTGAGTATTCTCCCCCCCTTAGTACTTTCTCCTTTGTAGGTGATAAGCTTTTGATGTGATCTCTCTCTCCCTGATGATAAGCTTTGATGTGATCTCTCTCTCCCCCTTTGACATCAATTTCCAAGAAGGTTTTTCCTGGAATCCGTCGAATAGGTTTGGTCCTTGAGATTCAGTACAAAGCAGGGAATAAAACTATGATGCTTGTAGAGGACAAGATTCATTGAGTGGAGCTGGATCAGAAGAAATATAGAATATGTGGCAAACTGTTTTTTCTGTTGCGAAATCGGTGGCACCTAGTGGCATGTTTCGGTAGTACCGAAGGGATTCGGTTGGACCGAAAATGGCAATTCGGTGAAACCGAGTTCATCACAGAGAAAAACACTTGTCACCTCAGCTCACTAGTCAAGAAAGATCTCACAAAGATTTGCAATGAATTTGATGCAGAAATATGCAGAACAAGAACGAAAAAAAGAAAAGAGTGAAAGTTTCTAGATGAAGTTTTTGTTTTTGTTTTGTTTGAAAAAGAAGGGAACAAATATGCAAGGGACAAATGCAATAACTCAGAAAAGAACACAAGAGAACTTCATCTAGAATTGGGCGGTGACATAGTCACCTATGTTAGAGTATATTGACTTAGGAGTCAAGTGAGAACACTTGATCATAGGTCATACTCATCGTTTAAGCTCAAAATGGGGTTACCATTTTTCGTTTAAGCATCTTGATGTATTCACATCTTGTTGAGTTGCTTTGACTCATGTCTTGGAGTAAAGCTTCTCTAAGATGGAATAACATACCTTGGGTGGTGGTGTGGTTCTTGCTCATGTAGTTGAACTTGTGTGGGTGCTCAAGGTTGATGTAGTTCATCAAGAGTTGGGAGCACCACTTGGAGTTTGAGTTCATCTACCTACATGGGTTAGTTCTTGCAAGGAAGAGCACTTGTGTATCCAAAAATGACAATCATGAAGCTTAACATAGAATTTGTCAAAGGATATGTTTGAGTGGTTTTGTGCTTCCCTGTCTTCAACCACTATTGTGTAGAGTCTTGGTGATGTAGAGATTGCTCAATATATGAGTGAGTCGCAATCTCATGGAATTAGATTCAACCAAGCACCTACATGGGTTAGACAACATGCAAGGTGCAAATATATCCAAGACATAAGATAGTTATCATAAGAGATATATCATGGATTAGTCATAAGCTCATGTCTTGCATGTATCCAATGGAGTTTCTACTCCAAGTTCGAAGCATCAATGATGTTCAATTCTCCTCTCAACCTGCAAAACACTTTCTCATCAAGTGGTTTAGTAAATATATCCGCTAATTGCTTGTCGGTGCGAACATGCTTAAGATTGATGTCACCCTTAGCAACATGATCTCGAATGAAATGATGACGAACTTCAATATGCTTAGTTCGAGAATGTTGTACAGGATTATGACCAATTTTGATAGCACTTTCATTGTCACAAAGCAGTGGAACATGTTTCACATAAATCCCATAATCTTTAAGAGTTTGGATCATCCAAAGTAATTGAGCGCAACATGAACCAGCGGCAATGTATTCCGCTTCGGCGGTGGATAAGGATACCGAGTTTTGTTTCTTGGAAGACCAAGACACAAGAGATCTGCCAAGAAATTGACAAGTACCCGAAGTGGACTTTCTATCAACCTTGTCTCCGGCATAATCCGAGTCAGAATAGCCAACAAGATCAAAATAAGACCTCTTAGGATACCAAATGCCAAAATTTGGTGTATGGATTAAATATATCACTATCCTTTTCACAGCCTTAAGATGACAATCTTTAGGAGCAGCTTGATATCGTGCACACATGCACACACTTAGCATAATATCGGGACGTGAAGCACATAGGTATAACAATGAACCAATCATAGAGCGATAAACCTTTTGATCAACAGGTTCACCATCTTTGGTCAAATCATTATGTCCACTACTAGGCATGGGTGTAGACATACCTTTGCATTCTTGCATATTGAACTTCTTGAATAAGTCCTTGGTGTACTTTGTTTGAGAGACAAATGTACCTTCCTTAGTTTGCTTGATTTGCAACCCGAGAAAGAATTTGAGTTCACTCATCATAGACATCTCAAACTTCTCTGACATTAGCTTTCCAAACTTTTCACTAAAGAGAGGGTTAGTTGAACCAAATATGATATCATCAACATAAATTTGGCATACAAATAGTTCTCCATTAACCCTTTTAGTAAAAAGAGTATAATCAATTTTACCAATTTCAAAACCACTTGTAGTAAGGAACTTGGTCAAGCATTTATACCATGCTCTAGGAGCTTGTTTACGACCATAAAGAGCTTTGTGAAGTTTGTAAACATGATTTGGTTTCTTAGGATTGACAAAGCCGGGAGGTTGTTTAACATAAACTTCCTCCTCTATTTCACCATTTAGAAAAGCACTTTTAATGTCCATTTGGTACAAGGTGATATTATGGTGATTAGCATAGGCAAGTAAGATGCGAATGGACTCAAGTCTAGCAACGGGAGCATACGTCTCACCATAGTCCATACCTTTGACTTGTGTGTACCCTTGGGCGACGAGACGTGCTTTGTTGCGAACCACTTGTCCATCTTCATCTTGCTTGTTGCGAAACACCCATTTGGTACCAATGATGTTGTGGTTGTTGTCGGGCTTCTCAACCAATGTCCAAACTTGGTTTCTCTCAAAATTATGTAGCTCTTCATGCATAGCGTTTATCCAATCCGGATCTTCCAATGCTTCTTCAACCTTCATTGGTTCAATGCTAGAGATGAATGAATAGTTTTCACAAAAGTTAGCTAAATGGGTTTTTGAGCGAGTGATTCTCCCGGTTTGTATATCATTGAGGATTTGCTCGACGGGATGATCTTTGGCAATTCTTGCTCAAATTCGTGAGAGCTTCTGCTTGGGTCTTCGTTGAACATCTTCTCCATCTTGTTCTTCTTCTTGGCCTTCTTCATTGTTGACGTCGTCGTTCTCTTGTCGTGGTGGAGAAGGAGGTTGTTGATGTTCATCTTGACGTACTTCCTCGTTTTCTTCATCTTGGTGTGTCCCACTTGTGGATGCTTCCGTGTCGATTCTTGGTTCACCTTGTCATGAAGTAGAAGCTTCCACTTGGACGGATGAAGTACTCTCCTTCACCTCCGTTGGACGAATTTTGCCGATGGACAAGTCTTGAATTGCTTCTGAAGAGTCTTTGTCTCCTACATCAATTGGCAATTGCTCTACTTGCGAGCCATTAGATTCATCAAACTTCACATCTACCGTCTCTTCAACCTTTCGGGTGAAATTGTTGTAGACACGGTAAGTGTGAGAGTTTGAGCCATAACCAAGTAGAAAACCTTCATGAGTTTCAGGAGCAAACTTTGAACGACGCTGCTTATCAAGAATGTAGCACTTTGAGCCGAATACTCGAAAGTATCCAACTTGGGGTTTGTTACCGGTGAGAAGCTCATATGCTGTCTTGCCAAGTAGCTTGTGAAGATATAAGCGATTTGTTGCGTGACAAGCTGTCTCAACCGCTTCTGCCCAAAAGTGATTTGGCGTCTTGTATTCATCAAGCATCGTTCTTGCCATTTCGATGAGCATCCGGTTCTTCCTCTCAACAACTCCATTTTGTTGACGTGTGTACGTAGCCGAGAACTCATGTGAAATCCCTTCTTCGTCAAGAAAGGTGTCCACATTTGCGTTCTTGAACTCCGTTCTGTTGTCACTCCGAACCTTCTTGATCTTCACATCAAACTGATTTTGGGCCTTCCTAGTGAAGTTTCTGAAGATCTTCTGGACCTGCGACTTGTCATTAAGAAAGAACACCCACGTAAATCTTGAAAAGTCATCAACTATAACTAGACCAAAAGAATTTCCACCGAGACTCTTGTAGGCGTTGGGACCAAAAAGATCCATGTGAAGTAGCTCGAGTGGCCTCCTTGTGGTCATGATGTTCTTCACGGGATGTCTTCCTCCAACCTGTTTACCTGCTTGACAAGCACTGCAAAGTCTATCCTTATCAAATATGACATTGTTAACTCCAAGGATATGATTTCCCTTAATAAGCTTGTCAAGGTTTCTCATGCCAACGTGACCTAGTCGTCTATGCCACAACCAACCTTTTGAGGATTTAGCAACAAAGCAAGTTTTAGGTTGTGCCTCTTTAGAGAAATCGACAATGTAAAGATCACCTCTACGCATACCCGTAAAGACCATTTTATGATTGTCTCGACGAAATACTTGGCAATCTACCTCAGTAAATAGGACATTCAAACCAAAATTAGCAAGTCTAGATACTGAAAGTAAGTTGTAGCCAAGAGATTCAACGAGCATGACATTTTGAATGGAACTATCATGTGAGATGGCCACCTTACCAAGGCCAACCACTTTACCCTTTGAATTATCACCAAAGGTGACATATTTTCGAGGGCCGTTGTTTTCAGCAAGTTTCGAGGGCCGTTGCCATTTTTGGTCCAACCGAATCCCTTCGGTACTACCGAAACATGCCACTCGGTGCCACCGATTTCGCAACAGGAAAAACAGTTTGCCACATATTCTATATTTCTTCTGATCCAGCTCCACTCAATGAATCTTGTCCTCTACAAGCATCACAGTTTTATTCCCTGCTTTGTACTGAATCTCAAGGACCAAACCTATTCGATGGATTCCAGGAAAAACCTTCTTGGAAATTGATGTCAAAGGGGGAGAGAGAGATCACATCAAAGCTTATCATCAGAGAGAGAGAGATCACATCAAAAGCTTATCACCTACAAAGGAGAAAGTACTAAGGGGGAGAGAATACTCAAGGATCCCATATATTAAGGGGGAGAAAGAAATCTCCAAGGGGGAGAGAATACTCAAGGATCCCAGATGCTTGATGTTCAAGAGGAGAGATGCCACATGTCTTTTTGGGGGAAAGACATGTTCATATGAACTCATTTGAATTAAGTTCTATTCATATCTTTCAGCTCTGATTTTCTGTTTCTTATCTTCTCCCAATATCCCATGTACGATTCAGGGGGAGCAAGACACCTAAGGAAAAGAAATCAGTCAAATTCATTGCATATCTTTATTCTTGGGGACATGTTGAATTCAATGTGGTACCTTGTACTCACACTCTACATGTCATCCCAGTCTTGGTATTCTTGTGGTTTCTTTTGTTTGCTCTGGCTAGTGGACGTACCTATGTTATCTAACCTTGTTTGTGCAGGTCCATTCCATTCTAAGCCAACTCAAGACCACAAGGTAAGTATATGCATCAAAATCATGAGTATGAGGAGTTCTTGCTTATGTACATACTGTTTGCAAGAAGGACTCATGAGCATGAAGGTATTTTCCTTGATAATCTTTTGCTCTGATACCACTTGTAGGATCTAGAAGTAGATGTGTCTAGAGGGGGTGATTAGACACATAATGCTCAAGTTGCAATTTTTAAGCTTTTTCGGTTTAAGTGGAGTTTAGGCACAATTTCAACACACACAATACATATCAAGCAAGCATGCAAAGAGTATATGAGCAGCGGAATGTAAAGCATGCAACTTGCAAGAATGTAAAGGGAAGGGTTTGGAGAGATCAAACGCAATTGGAGACATGGATGTTTTTCTCGTGGTTCGGATAGGTGGTGCTATCCTACATCCACGTTGATGGAGACTTCAACCCACGAAGGGTAACGGTTGCGGGAGTCCACACAGGGCTCCACCCAAGGGTAACGGTTGCGCGAGTCCACACAGGGCTCCACCCACGAAGGGTCCACGAAGAAGCAACCACCCACAAAGGGTCCACGAAGAAGCAACCTTGTCTATCCCACCATGGCCATCGCCCACACAGGACTTGCCTCACTAGCGGTAGATCTTCACGAAGTAGGCGATCTCCTTGCCCTTACAAACTCCTTGGTTCAACTCCACAATCTTGTCGGAGTCTCCCAAGTGACACCTAGCCAATCTAGGAGACACCACTCTCCAAGAAGTAACAAATGGTGTGTAGGTAATGAACTCCTTGCTCTTGTGCTTCAAATGATAGTCTCCCCAACACTCAACTCTCTCTCATAGGATTTGGATTTGGTGGAAAGAAGATTTGAGTGGAAATCAACTTGGGAAAGGCTAGAGATCAAGATTCATATGGTAGGAATGGAATATCTTGGTCTCAACACATGAGTAGGTGGTTCTCTCTCAGAACATATGAGTTGGAATGGTGTATGCGTTCTAATGGCTCTCTCTTCGAATGAAGAGGAGGTGGAGGGGTATATATAGCCTCCACACAAAATCCAACCGTTACACACAGATTTCCAATCTCGGTGGGACCGAATCAATAAACTCGGTCGGACCGAAAATGTAAACCTAGTGACCGTTAGAGATTTTCGGTGGGACTGACATGCAACTCGGTAGGACCGATATGGTTAGGGTTTGGGCATAACGTAATCTCGGTGAGACCGATTACATAAACTCGGTGAGACCGAATTTGGTAATTAGCTAACCAGAGAGTTGGTCAGGCAAACTCGGTGGGACCTATTTGCTCTTTCGGTGAGACCGAGTGGAACTCGGTGAGACCGAAAAGTTACAAAGGGGAAACACTGAGTTTACATTGCAATCTCGGTGGGACCGTTTCGCTCTTTCGGTGAGACCGAAAAGTTACGAAAGGGAAACATAGAGTTTGCAATCCCATCTCGGTGAGACCGAGATCCCTATCGGTAGGACCGAATTGCTAGGGTTTGGTAGTGGCTAATGACAAGCGAATCTCGGTGGCGCCGGATAGGAAGAATCGGTAGGACCGAGTTTGGCTTAGGGTTTAGGTCATATGTGGATATGGGAAAGTAGTTGAGGGTTTTGGAGCATATCATTAAGCACATGAAGCAAGAGGCTCATTAAGCAACACCTCATCCCTCCTTGATTGTATTGGCTTTTCCTATGGACTCAATGTGATCTTGGATCACTAAAATGTAAAATGAAGAGTCTTGAGCTTGAAGCTTTAGCCAATCCTTTGTCCTTAGCATCTTGAAGGAGTTCCCACAACCTTTAGTCCATGCCACTCCATTGTTGAACTTATCTGAAACATGCTAGATAGAAATGTTAGTCCAACAAGAGATATGTTGTCATCAATTATCAAAACCACCTAGGGAGCACTTGTGCTTTCAGCTGCAATAAAGGCTAGAGTTTTGCAAGAAGATGAAAAACTTCATCAATTGATAGAGTTGGCGAGAGAGCATATAGTTATACAACAGTGCATACACCTCCACCTAGTACCGTATCATATTATGCATCCCCTACACAGTTGCAAAATTTCGACAACACTAACAGTTCATTGCCGAAAGATCTTAAAAGCATTGAGGGGCAAACTGATCTAGAGTGGGCTGAAATTGAGAGGGGAGTTAAAGCTTTGCGCGATAGGGTGCAAGTACTTCACCAAGAGAGAACTGATAGGGAATTGGCTCAAAGAAAAGAAGCATTGCCAATTGATATAACCGGTGAAAAGAATAATGATTTAGGAGCTAAAAGTGCTTTGGTTGAAAAAGCCGAATCAAGTAGTATATATTTCTAATTCATCAAATCCAAAGAGGCAAGCATCACTGATAAAGGGCATGGCAAGCATAGGAAAACAATAGTGCTTGATTTTTTTAAGTTAATGGAACCTACTTCCTGCCATATTAGTTTCGTGCCGTAGAAATTGACAACCCTCAAGGACAAGAGCAAGTAGCCTAACAAAGTTCGGCTGACAAGGATCTTTAAAGTAATGATGCATGGAATCAACAAAAAGATGATGATAAGGCATTGGGGAGCCATCCAAAGATGGAGCAAGATATTGTTCAAGTCACACCACCAGCATGCTCTCCCAACATATTTGAAGAGGTATGCCTAGCAAGTAATTTACCAATTTTCTAATTTGGTCGCAACTTCATAGTTGATGCATCTACTAGAAAAATTCTCATAAGTAATTTTGAAAGACCAATGAAGAGGTGTAATTTACTTGTTAGTAATAAAAATTTTCTAGAGAATATCGGTCAACCCATTGTGCCATTTATAAAGACCGATAGTGAATTATTATTGCAGCCAAGGCTTTCGCCATTGCTTTATCTAAAGTTCAAGTCAAATTGGGTAGCTTTGCTTATTTCTTACTTGGCTTACACTTGGTATCAATTCGGACATGAATGTTCTAACTATCTTTGTTTTAGAAATTTAAAGCCAAGGTTAAATTCTATTGAGAAATCCCACGCTAATATAATATCTTATACAAAGACATTGGAGATAGAGTGTAAAACACAATGCATAGCCGAATGGAAGACTCCAAATCTGAATACAAAGCCGTTCTCACAACAAGATCGGTTCGAGAATAAGAAGTATACCTTCAATTCAAACACGTGTGATCAAATATTTGATTTTTTGTTGACAAATAATTATATTAGAATTCTTGATCACCATGTTAAGCCATCAATCCAAGGAGGAATGCGTTGTAGCTTGCATCATTCGTTCAAACATAATTTCCAAAATTGCAATATGTTTCACCAAATAGTTAAATTGGCCATTGAAAAAGGACGATTGAAATTTGTTGAAACACCAAGAGATGACCGGTCTAATCCGATTGGTCCTGATGGCAAAAACTTTTTGCATCGGCTTCATCAAGCCTTCCATTTAAAGAGAAGGTAAAGACTGCAGGTCACGGGATCAAGTTTTCAAGTAAATAAGTTGTTGAAGAGCAAAATGAACATAATCTTGAGGGCGAGAATTCCATTAAAGCTACAATGAAGACGCCAAGGACTGGGGGCAGCAAGCAAATCCAATGATCAAGGAAAGCAATGCAAAAGAAAACAAAGGCTGAAATAAGCGCAAGTGTAAGAGAACAACAATCACCTTTGTTGAACTATTGAATAAATATCAAAAGAAGAGTGAAGAGAAGAATGCTTATCAGCCAAATCATGCAAAGAAACCAAGATCACCCCACGGCGCAAATATGAGGATCGGTATTGGCAAAGTGAGAATTTTCATGCAACATATTCATATCCTTATTTTGGGCCACCAATGCCAATGCTGTGATGTCTCCCTATGCTCATATAGATCCATATCCATCATGGGACATGTAAGATACAAGGGCACATTCTCCATCTTACTTTAGACCATCTCACCAATATGATGCAGATCCGAGAAGATCAATATTTGAACAATCACATGTTAAAGACCATTTCAATCATAAGGAGTCAGTACGGAGCTCAAGGAAGAAGAAAGAGCTGGTCTAGCAAGTTTACTGCGTTAAAAGAGATGGTCATAAGAGTGCTACTTTAGATTTGATCTCAAATGAAAAAGAGCCAATTGAAGTGTTGACATTGGTTACTAAAGGCAATGAGATAAAGCAACCAATTATTGAGAGTCAAAGTGCCAAATCTGAAGAAAAGAAGTTGAGAGTGCACAAGGCCAAGAAAGAATTGCCATTGGTCAAAACAGAAACACAACCGAGATGCCCACTCAGCTTATTGTATTGGCAAAAGAAGGAATTGCAAAATCTTAGTGCACAAGATCTGAGAAAGAAGAACATGGCATGGGTTCCCAAGAGGATCAATCAAAACAAAAATGATGTGCATGCTTCTGTTGCAACAACACTATTGCAGGATGCTGCTAATGCAACACTACAATCAGAGACGCTTCGATGAAACTGCGTGCAATGCATTAATCACAACAATGATGTAAAAAACAATAAAAAAGATGCAGAACATTTGTGATGGTGTATACATCAAACACGGTTCAGATTTTAGATGCGTGTGTGATGCAGGGCATATGGCTGATCCATATGAATTGTTTGCGATGAGATAGAACAACAGAAATGGGCAGCCATATCAAGGTGTGTGTGATATACGGCATACAGTTCACCGAAATAAACTGTTCGTGATTGATACGTCCATTTTGCATCATGTTTTCTTACAGCTATTTATGATGTTTTTATCCATAATAATGCTTTTTGGAGTAATTCTAATGCCTTTTATCTGATAATATGCAAGGTATACACAAAGAGGGAGAATTCCGGCAGCTGGAAATCTAGACCTAGAAAACCTACGCCAGGCCACCTATTCTGCACAACTCCAAACATGCTGAAACTTCATGGAGATTTTTTATGGATTATTTGAGGAATATTGAAGCAAATAACTACCAGAGGGGGCCCACCAGGTGGGCACAACCCACCTGGGCACGCCAGGGAGCCCAAACGCGCCCTAGTGGGTTGTGCTCACCCAGGCCCACCTCCGGTGCCCATCTTCTGGTATATAAGTCATTTTGACCTAGAAAAAAAAGAGAGAAATTTCGGGATGGAGCGCCGCCGTCTCGAGGTGAAACTTGGGCAAGAGCACTTTTGCCCTCTGGCGGAGCGATTCCGCCTGGGGAACCTCCCTCCCGGAGGGGGAAATCATCGTCATCATTGAGGGAGTCCTGGATTAGGGGGTCCTCAGACAGTCGGACTATATACTTTGGCCGGACTGTTGGACTATGAAGATACAAGATTGAAGGCTTTGTCCCGTGTCCGGGTGGGACTCTGATGACCCACAAGTATAGGAGATCAATCGTAGTCCTTTCGATAAGTAAGAGTGTCGAACCCAATGAGGAGCAGAAGGAAATGTTAAGCGGTTTTCAGCAAGGTATTCTCTGCAAGCACTGAAATTATAGCTAATAGATAGTTTTGTGATAAGATAATTTGTAAAGAGCAAGAAGTAACAAAAGTAAATAAAGTGCAGCAAGGTGGCCCAATCCCATTTGTAGCAAAGGACAAGCCTGTACAAATTCTTTTATAGAGAAAAGTGCTCCCGAGGACACATGGGGATATCCTCAAGCTAGTTTTCATCACGTTCATATGATTCGCGTTCGGTACTTTGATAATTTGGTATGTGGGTGGACCGGTGCTTGGGTACTGTCCTTACTTGGACAAGCATCCCACTTATGATTAACCTCTATTGCAAGCATCCGCAACTACAACAAAAGTATTAAGGTAAACCTAACCATAGCATGAAACATATGGATCCAAATCAGCCCCTTACGAAGCAACGCATAAACTAGGGTTTAAGCTTCTGTCACTCTAGCAACCTATCATCTACTTATTACTTCCCAATGCCTTCCTCTAGGCCCAAATAATGGTGAAGTGTCATGTAGTCGACGTTCACATAACACCACTAGAGGAGAGACAACATACATCTCATCAAAATATCGAACGAATACCAAATTCACATGACTACTAATAGCAAGACTTCTCCCATGTCCTCAGGAACAAACGTAACTACTCACAAAGCATATTCATGTTCATAATCAGAGGGGTATTAATATGCATATAGGATATGAACATATGATCTTCCACCAAATAAACCAACTAGCATCAACTACAAGGAGTAATTAACACTACTAGCAACCCACAGGTACCAATCTCAGACTTGGAGACAAGAATTGGATACAAGAGATGAACTAGGGTTTGAGAGGAGATGGTGCTGGTGAAGTTGTTAATGGAGATTGACCCCCCTCCCGATGAGAGGATCGTTGGTGATGACGATGGCGATGATTTCCCCCTCCCGGAGGGAAGTTTCCCCGGCAGAACAGCTCCGCCGGAGCCCTAGATTGATTCCGCCTCGTGGCAACGGAGTCTCGTCCCGAAAGCTTGCTTATGATTTTTTCCTCATAGAAAGACTCCATATAGCAGAAGATGGGCATTAGAGGGCCACCAGGGGGCCCACAAGGTAGGGGGCGCGCCCGCCACCCTCGTGGGCAGGGTGTGGCCCTCCTCTGGAACTTCTTGCGCTCAGTATTTTTTATGTATTCTGAAAATGACTTCCGTGAAGTTTCAGGACTTTTGGAGCTGTGCAGAATAGGTCTCTAATATTTGCTCCTTTTCCAGCCCAGAATCCCAGCTGTCGGCATTCTCCCTCTTTATGTAAACCTTGTAAAATAAGAGAATAGGCATAAGTATTGTGACATAATGTGTAATAACAGCCCATAATGCAATAAATATCGATATAAAAGCATGACGCAAAATGGACGTATCAACTCCCCCAAGCTTAGACCTCGCTTGTCCTCAAGCGAAAGCCAAAATCGAAAAATATGTCCACATGTTTAGAGATAGAGGTGTCGATAAAAATAAAATATGGACATGAGGGCATCATGATCATTCTTAGAATAGCAACTTATATAATTCTTGTCATATGATCTATGATGTTAGAGTAACAATTCAATCACAATTTCAAGTATGAATCATAAACTTCATTGAAAATAACAAACTATAATCTCAGTCATTGGAGCAATTGCAATTTACCATAACATAGGAAAGAGTCAATATAAGAGCTTTTCAGCAAGTCCACATACTCAACTATCATATAGTCTTTCACAATTGCTAACACTCACGCAATACTTATTAGTATGGAGTTTTAAGCGGACACAGAGAAAGATAGGGGCTTATAGTTTTGCCTCCCAACGTTTTACCTCAAGGGTAATGTCAACAATAATAGTTCATGAAAACTCACATCCAATTAGCCATATATACCAGGATCTTTCCAACATGTTGTGCTTGCCAAAAGATAAAATGTATAAAGGAAGGGTGAAGATCACCATGACTCTTATGCAAGGTGGGAGATAAAAGTAAAAGATAGGCCCTTCGCAGAGGGAAGCAGAGGTTGTCATGCGCTTTTATGGTTGGATGCACAAAATCTTAATGCGAAAGAACGTCACTTTATATTGCCACTTGTGATGTGGACCTTTATTATGCAGTTTGTCACTTTTATTTCTTCCATATCACACGATCGTCTAAAGCTTATTTTCTCCCACACTAATAAGTCATACATATTTAGAGAGTAATTTTATTGCTTGCATTGATAACAACTTACTTGGAGGATCTAACTCAATCCATAGGTAGGTATGGTGGACTCTCATGGCAAAACTGGTTTAAGGGTGTTTGCAAGCACAAGTAGTATCTCTACTTGGTGCAAAGAATTTGGCTAGCATGAGGGGGAAAGGCAAGCTCAATCATGTTGGATGATCCATGACAATATAATTTGTCTCGGATGTAAGTAAACATAACCCATTACGTTGTCTTCCTTGTCCAACTTCAACTCTTTAGCATGTCATATTTTAATGAGTGCTCACAATCATAAAAGATGTCCAACATAGTATATTTATATGTGAAGACCTCCCTTTCTTTATTACTTCTTATTAATTGCAACGATGACCAAAACTATGTTTGTCAACTCTCAACAACTTTTATTCATCATACTCTTTCTATGTGAGCTCATTACTCTCCATAAGATCCATATAATCTCTTTTATTTCTTTTTATTCCTTCTCTTTTCTTTATTCACTCAAGATCATGGCAAAATAAGCAAGCCCTTGACTCAACACTAATCTTTCTTATATATAGCTCACGGACTCAATTACATAGAAGGATCATAAAGCAAAACTCACAACTAGATCATACTAAGAACTTTTATTCTACTATATCAAAATATTATCAAAAGGATCGAACTAAGAAAAGCAGTAAAGATAAAAGTGATGGTGATACAATACCGGGTGAAAGATCATGGATGTCGCCTAGAGGGGGGGTGAATAGGCGCTTTAAAATAATTATGGTTTAGGCTTGAACAAATGCGGAATAAACCTAGCGGTTAATTTGCCAAGCATAAACCTAAAACAACTAGGCTCACCTATGTGCACCAACAACTTATGCTAAGCAAGATAAGCAACTATGAGATAGCAAGATATATGACAAAGAACAATGTGGCTATCACAAAGTAAAGTGCATAAGTAAAGGGCTCGGGTAAGAGATAACCGAGGCACGAGGAGACGACGATGTATCCCGAAGTTCACACCCTTGCGGATGCTAATCTCCGTTTGGAGCGGTGTGGAGGCACAATGCTCCCCAAGAAGCCACTAGGGCCACCGTAATCTCCTCACGCTCTCGCACAATGCAAGATGCCGTGATTCCACTAAGGGACCCTTGAGGGCGGTCACCGAACCCGTACAAATGGCAACCCTTGGGGGCGGTCACCGAACCCGTACACTTTGGCAACCCTTGGGGGCGGTCACCGGTACCCGTCAAATTGCTCGGGGCGATCTCCACAACCTAATTGGAGACCCCGATGCTTACCCGGAGCTTTGCACCACAATGATTGAGCTCCGAACACCAACAACCGTCTAGGGCGCCCAAGCACCCAAGAGGAACAAGCTCAAGGGTACCAAGCACCCAAGAGTAATAAGCTTCTCAACTTGTAACTTCCACGTATCACGTGGAGAACTCAAACCGATGCACCAAATGCAATGGCAAGGGCACATGGAGTGCCCAAGTCCTTCTCTCTCAAATCCCACCGAAGCAACTAATGCTAGGGAGGAAAATGAGAGGAAGAACAAGAAAGAGAACACCAAGAACTCCAAGATCTAGATCCAAGGGGTTCCCCTCACATAGAGGAGAAAGTGATTGGTGGAAATGTGGATCTAGATCTCCTCTCTCTTTTCCCTCAAAAACTAGCAAGAATCCATGGAGGTATTGAGAGTTAGCAAGCTCGAAGAAGGTCAACAATGGGGGAAGAACACAAGCTCAAAAGATAAGGTTCAAAGGGGAAGAAGACCCCCTTTTATAGGAGGGGGAAAATCCAACCGTTATCCCCCACTCAGCCCCGCAGAGAGCGGTACTACCGCTCCATGAGCGGTACTACCGCTCAGGAGGAAGAAACAGGGAAAGGAGCAACAAAACATGAACCTTGGGACGGTAGTACCGTAGGAGACAGCGGTACTACCGCTGGGTTAGGCGGTACTACCGCACCCTTCGGCGGTACTGCCGCGCAGAATGAAGGGTAAAGGGAAAGAGGGAATCGGGCGGTACTACCGCAGAGGAAGGGCGGTACTGCCGCTAAGGAGCGGTACTGCCGCGGCGAGGTACCGCACAATCCGACACAGAAAAAGACCCCTCGAATCGACGTGGTAGGGACCTGGTAAGCCAACGGTAGTACTGCTGCGGAGTCACCGCCGGTACTACCGCTGTAGAGCGGTACTGCCGCTTGTGACTCCTCAGCGGTACTAACGCTGGGCACCATGGTACTACCGCTGGGACCCTGACAAAAACCACACTCAAGAAAACCAGAACTGCCATAACTTCTGCATATGAGCTCCGAATTGAGCAAACTCAAGCTTGTTGGAAACAAGACGACGAGTAGCATCAAAACAGCGGAGGTATGCCAACAAATAGAGGAGAGAAACCTCCAACCGAGAAGAACCGGCAAAACCTCCAACATCGAAAACATCATAGAAGATGCATGCGAACTCTGTTTTCGATGAACTCAAGCTTGTCATCAAGATGACCATAAGCTCTAAGACTCACAAAGAGAACCAAACAAGAACCAAGAAAGATGATGCAAGGATGCAATGGTTTGAGCTCTCTATGAACGATACGATCAAGCTACTCATTGAGAGCCCCCCTTGATAGTACGACAATCGATCCTATAACCCGGTCTCCCAACTACCATCATGAGACCGGTAAAATAGAAAACCTACCAAGGGCAAACCTTTGCCTTGCACATGGTACATTTGAGCTAGATGATGACGATCTTGACTCCCTCAAGTTGGACCACCTTTCTTGATTGGGTTGACTCGATGAAGACTAGTTGATTGCTCCCCCATACTCCACTATGGGTGAGCCACTCTTCCGCACATCTTCACAAGTCCATTGTCACCACAAAGGACGGCAAGCTTCAAGCATTTGATCTCTTCGTGATGCTCCACTTGAACTCGCACACCGCAACCTAACCCCACAAAGAACCCTCACGAAGACCATGGGTTAGTACACAAAGCGTAATTGGCAATGCTTACCATACCATGGGATCACTTGATCCCTCTCGGTACATCTTCTACTCTTTGTGGGTTGATCATCTTGATTCACTCTTTGACTTAGTCTTGATCAACCTCTCACAAGACCAATCTTTAGGTAATTCCTTGAATAGCACCTTGGTCGACACAAACTCTCCTTGAACCCAACACATGTACTCCAAGAAAAGCCTATGGACAAAACCTTCAAATATAACTCAATGCAACCATTAGTCCATAGAGATTGTCATCAATTACCAAAACCAAACATGGGGGCACCGCATGTTCTTTCACCGGGGCACTCCCCCAAGCTTGGAAGTTGCCAAGGGGAGTTCCCATACCAGATACTCAATTCTTCTTTGTTGGTGGAGAGGGTGGAGTTGTTGATGACGTAGGCTTCTTCCTTAATTTGTGCTTGAGGACAGAATTTTGATCCCTTAGGGCATCGATCTCCTGCTCAAGACTTAATATCTTCTTGCATAATTCTTGTTTGTTTTCATGTCCCCAGGTTGAGGTAATGGGATTTCATCTTCATCTGAACTCGTCTCCTCCTTTCCCCTGGGTTCATAGTCCTCTTCTTCTTCCGTAGTCCAACCGCAATACTCCACATCCCCATAGACCTTAGGATCTGCAAGATAATCAACCACATAAATTTCTCCTTCCGAATCCTGGGACGACATATTGCTCTAATCTGTAGCAGGAATAGCTTGAAATAAGAACATGAGATTTTTGCGTGATACGGGAGTTAAAACCTTCGGGAGATTATATAATGAATTTTTACTGACCAAAGTATGTAACGTGCAAGAAAATGAAGTCCGGAGAACACACGAGGTGCCCACGAGGTAGGGGGCGCGCCCAGGGGGGTAGGGCGTGCCCTCCACCCTCGTGGAGCCTTCGTGTCCTTCCCGGACTGCTTCTTATTTTTCTATTTTTCTAAATATTCCAAAATGGAAGAAAATTACCATTAGAACTGTTTTTGAGTCGGTTTACTTACCGTACCACATACCTATTCCTTTTTGGAGTCTGAAATGTTCCGGAAAGTGTCCCTTATGTATTCCTCCGGGGTTATGGTTTCAATAACATTGGTTTCAACATTTATAGGATTACCTAAGATATAATGTTTGATTCTTTGACCGTTCACCACCTTCGGATTTGTGCCTTCGAAGTTTTTGATTTTTATGGCACCGGAACAATAGACTTCCTCGATAACGTAAGGACCTTCCCATTTAGAGAGAAGTTTCTTGCAAAAAATCTTAAACGAGAGTTGTATAGCAATACATAATCACCTACATTAAACTCACGCTTTTGTATCCTTTTGTCATGCCATCTTTTAACTTTTTCTTTAAACAATTTGGCATCCTCGTAGGCTCGGGTTCTCCATTCATCAAGTGAGCTAATGTCAAATAACCTCTTCTCACCGGCAAGTTTGAAATCGTAATTGAGTTCTTTAATAGCCCAATAAGCCTTATGTTCTAGTCGTGACATGCTTTTCCATAAACCATTTTATACGGAGACATACCCATAGGATTTTTATATGCAGTTCTATAGGCCCATAATGCGTCAACAAGTTTCTTGGACCAATTCTCTCTAGATCTATTAACAGTATTGTAACATCCCAAATTTTCAATTTGGAATGTTATACATTAGATCATCATTTCATATCATATTTTATTGCTTTTCTGGTTGATCCTAGAAATTCTACGCAACTCAAGGACCCTCGGAGAGAGTTGGGGATTTCGTTATTTTCATATTTGAGTTTTTCTCAAACTTTGAAAATAGGATCATTTGATTTTATTTATTTTATCTTCAATTATTTCTATTATCAAAATATGAGAGAGGAAATAAAATGACTTTCCCAAAATAAAGAAATATTGAGGATTTAATAAAAAAATCAAATAAGATTTTATTTTGGTTTTATTTGCTATTTTATTTGAATTTAGGAAAAAATGCACGTTTTCAAAAATTGCATTTAGAGCCAAAAAAATGTTCATTCTGTTCTAAATATTTTATTTAGATGGAGAAATTTTGTTTTGGCATTTTCAGATTTTTATTAATTTTTTTCTAGATTTTTTTAGGGGAAGCGAAATTGTTAAAAAAAGAAGAAAAAACCCGTGCCCGACTGGGCCAAGGGCCCAGCCAGCCACCGCCACCTCCAGCCGGATCGGGACCGGAGTCCCGATCGCCGCCGCCGTGTCCGGGGAGGACACGCCTCTCGAGGCCGACCCCTCCCCCAAGTCGACCTCCCCCGCCCCTTTATAACCGCCGCCGCGCCCTGCAACCCCACACCGCCACCCCGCGACCTGCACCGCTGCCGCCGCCGCACGCCGCCTGCCACCTCCCGAAGCCGCCCCGTGCCGCTTGCCGCGCCCCG
>NC_041380.1:460790954-460948580 GCF_002162155.2 Triticum dicoccoides
GCGCCGCCCAGAGCCGCCGCCCCGCCGCCTCGTGCCACCACCGCTGCCGCCGAGGTAGCCGTCGGCCGGTTTTTGAGAAAAAAACCGATTCGGTTTTTTTGAAAACCCTAGTTTCTGTTTTTTAAAATAAATAGATCGGTTTTTTCCGGTTTATTTATTTAGCGAGCGCCCGTTCATCCGTTCATTTTAACGAACACGTTTTTCGTTTAGTTTCTTTTAACGAACGTTTGTTCGTTAACTGTTCGTCATTTTTCTTTTTCTCGGATTAAATCCGCGGTGTTTCTGATCGCTATCTTTGATCCGATGTTCGTTCTAGTTTATCTTTTCGCTCATTTTTCGGAATCAGGCGATTCAAGCGCCTGGAGTTTTGTCTCGAAACCCTCTTTCTGTTTAACCAACTCAAACAAGTTTTTGCTGTTGTAAAAATGGCCTTAGATCCAGAATAGTAAACAAAGCTTGTTTCTTTTGCCGTTTGTCTTTCGTTGCTCATTTTGATTCTTTTTGCCAACCGAAATTCTTAAGTTGAACTTTCTAGTTAGATCGTTTGTTCGAGTTTTACCTGTGCATTAGTTGAGTACTTATTGTGTGCTTGTTTGTTTGCGATAGAGTACCCGGAGTGCGCCACTTGCTACTTCGAATCGCTAGGTTATCCGGATCATCAGCAAGGCAAGTAACACTTTGATCATACCTCCTACTATCCAGTTTTATTGCATTAGATCAATCCTCACACATTGCCTGGTTAGGATCTAATTAAATTGTGGGTTTGGGTAGTAGTTGAGGTAGAACCTATTACCTGTTTATTATCAAACCTTTGGGAGTTACTCTACATTTGCTTATTATTGCTATGCTATGCTAGTAGACGTGGATTGGGTGAGTGTATCCATGACAGTTGTGAGCTTTGTTAATTAATGGTTTATTTAAGGTGGCAACCTAAACACACATCTGGGTGGATTGAGGCACCTGGGTATTCCAACGATTGCCTGTTTTCTTTTGGACCGCCACCCAGGCTCAAAGGGATCATCAGATTTTTCATACTAGAAACTTCCATGTGCAGCCACAAGCTACTATGGGCTCTAGCATAGTTGACTAAGTCATGCAAACTCTTACAGTGGTAGACTAGCAGATATAGGCGATGTAGGTTGGTACGGTCTACCCGTTCGTAAGGTGCTAGCGCTTCTAAAAGACTATGTCTCGGTCATCCGTTTCTCAAATACCATGCAGTGCGAGAAAAACCAACAGAGGAGATCGAGTCTTGTGGGGAAAAGTGCGCAAACCTCTGCAGAGTGTATAAACTAATCATGGTTAGCCGTGTCCCCGGTTATGGACATCTTGAGTATCTAGTACCTGGATTATCATGTGAATCTCATCATGTTACTCTAATTAATTTTTGTTGGGTTTTTAGTGATGATGCTTAATTGGGATTGAGAATGCTGTCAACCATTCTCAATGTTTAACAACTACCATGATAGTTAAATAAAATTTATTCCTTTGCAGTTGGGAAAAATTGGTTTTACGCAAAACTATAACCATAGAGCTTTCCACCAGCCATATATGTATAGAATAGCCATATTCTTGTATTACTCTATATGTGTTACTTTGCCAGCATATTTCATGTGCTGACCCGTTTCGGGCTGCAACGTTAATGTTGCAGACTTTTCAGACGATGATTAAGGTGCCTTAGGTCGTGGTTCTATACTTAGTGGTGCCGCTGGAGTTGATGGACTCACTTATCTTCCAAGCCTTCCGTTGTTATCGTTATTAGATGGCCTTAAGCCATATTTATTGAATAAGTTCTCTTTTGAGACACTCAATATAATAAGTGTGTGATTGCTACTCTGTTATAAATCCTTCAAGTACTGTGTGGTGTCAGCATTACTGATCCAGGGATGACACCGGAGCACAGAGATTGGACCGTTTGAGGTCTGGTCGCTACAAGATGGTATCAGAGCACACGCTGACTGTAGGACACGACCACTAAGCTAAAGCCCTAGATCACTACTTACTCTTCTCCTTCTAACCTCTCATCTTTTCTACTCCTTTAGGATGGCGGATGCAAGGAACAAGTTCATACAACCGGATGAAGATACACCCTTTGGACGTCACTTGAAGGAATTCACTAGATACCTGAACATAGGAGTACCAAGCTTCACCGAAACCTACAACGCCACATTATCTGAAGAAGAGCACTGGATGATTCAAGTTCAAGTTCCAGGAAGGACGTTCATGCCAGTCACTGAGCCCATAGAGTTTTCTTTTGATGCACCAACTTGGAGTCTAGGAAAGAGCATGGCAGCTCTCATCGCCATGGGACGCATTGGAGAAGTTTACTGCAATGATCTCAAGGATACTATCTACCAGATTTGTGGGCGCCAAGATGAGCACTGGGAGATGATCAGCACCAGGAAGGATAGATCAATTGCAGCTTTTATCCAGGAGTTAAACCAGCACATTCGATTCGATGTCAGGAGAACCAGATGTGCGCAGACCTGATAGATCTAAAGAAGGCGAGGACAAGAATCAAGGAACTGGAGGAAGAACTCAAGGCTACACGTGAAGATTATGAAGAGGAAATCAAAGTGTTAGTGGAAAAGAATGACGATCTGATCAAGAAGATTGGAATATTCATGGGAGACCCTACACCAGTAGAAGAAGACGAAGAACCCAAGGAGATTCGCCCGGAAGACTACATCATCATCGACGACACCGACTCGGATCCAGATGATAGCGATGATGACAATGTTGATGAAGCTGGAGCAGATATCACGTAGTATACAACCGAAGAGTATTTCTAGTAGACCACTGAGGGAGTCCTAGATTAGGGGGTGTCCGGATGGCCGGACTATACCTTCAGCCGGACTCCTGGACTATGAAGATACAAGATTGAAGACTTCGTCCCGTGTCCGGAAGGGACTTTCCTTGGCGTGGAAGGCAAGCTTGGCGATACGGATATGCAGATCTCCTACCATTGTAACCGACTTTGTGTAACCCTAACCCTCTCCGGTGTCTATATAAACCGGAGGGTTTTAGTCCGTAGAACAACATACACAACAACAATCATACCATAGGCTAGCTTCTAGGGTTTAGCCTCTCCGATCTCGTGGTATATCTACTCTTGTACTACCCATATCATCAATATTAATCAAGCAGGACGTAGGGTTTTACCTCCATTGAGAGGGCCCGAACCTGGGTAAAACTTCGTGTCCCTTACCTCCTGTTACCATTCGGCCTAGACGCACAGTTCGCGACCCTCTACCCGAGACCCGCCAGTTTTGACACCGACATTGGTGCTTTCAATGAGAGTTCCTCTGTGTCGTCGCCGTCAGGCTTGATGGCTCCTACGATCATCGATAGTGATGCGGTACAGGGTGAAACTTGTCTCCCCGGACAGATCTCTGTCTTCGGCGGCTTTCCACTGCGGGCCAATTCACTTGGCCATCTGGAGCAGATCGAAAGCTATGCCCCTGGACGCCAGGTCAGATTTGGAAGTTTAAACTACACGGCTGACATCCGTGAGGACTTGATCTTCGACGGATTCGAGCCACTGCCGAGCGTGCCGCACTGCCACGACGAGCATGATCTAGCTCTGCCGCCTAACAGTGCCGTGAAGGCCGCACCCGCATCGGCTTCGACCCTTAATTCGGAGCCAACTGCGCCGATCGAGGATGGGTGGATGGACGCCGCCTTGGGGGCTGCGATCCTAGCGGCGATCGAGCCGAACACCAGCCCCGCACTCCGCGAGACTCGTGATTCCAAGGAGCCGGACTCCTCTCCGGACTCCGAACCATTCGCGCCTCTGCCGATCGGATCCGATTGGGCGCCGATCATGGAGTTTACTGTCACGGACATCTTTCAGCACTCGCCCTTTGGCGATATTATGAAATCACTAAAGTCTCTCTCTTTATCAGGAGAGCCCTGGCCGGACTACGGTCAACGAGATTGGGATACGGACGATGAAGAAATTCAAAGCCCACCCACCACCCACTTTGTAGCCACTGTCGATGATTTAACCGACATGCTCGACTTCGACTCCGAAGACATCGACGGTATGGACGCCGATGAAGGAGACAATGAAGAACCAGCGCCTATTGGGCCCTGGAACGCCACCTCGTCATATGACGTATACATGGTGGATGCACCAAAAGATGACGACGAGGAGCGAAAGGACGCACCGAAGGCTTGTTCCCTTAAAAAGCAGTCAAAGCGGCAACGCAAGAGCCACCCCAAATCCCGCCTCGACAGAAATAGCGATCACACAGACCCGGCGCTGGAGCAGGGCGAACCACTGCCAGACAACGGCAATCCGGATAATCAAACCGAACAAACAAATCCTATCAAGGATAATGGTCCGGACGACATAACGCCGGACAGGCACCCGGAGCAGCAGACTGCCCGTAAAAGGCTTGTTGCCACCGCGAGGAGTCTGAAAAAGCAGAAGCAAAGGCTCAAGGCCGCGCAAGACACACTCCAAATCAGATGGAGTAAAATACTCAACACAACAGCAAGGTACGGCGACAATCGCCCCTCCAAGAGCTACCCAAAGCGGAAGCTGCTACCCGAATTCGATGAGGAGGCCTCAGACCCCCCACAACCAAATATCAAAGCAGCCACCTGGTCGGATAGACGACCCCTCTACCAAAATAGAGCGGCATACAACGCCACTCACGATACAACACGCGACCCATGCGAGGGCTCGCACCCAAAGGATGGTGCAACAAGATCCATCTATGGACCACGCAAGCGCGCCCCAACATACAATGCAACACAACAAACATCCGAACAACGCGGTACACCTAGCTACAGGGGTGCCGCACACCCCTATGTTTCACCGATGAGGTGCTGGACCATGAATTTCCACAGGGATTCAAGCCCGTAAACATAGAGGCATACGACGGACCAACAGACCCTGAGGTCTGGATTGAGGACTACATCCTCCATATCCATATGGCTCGAGGAGATGATCTCCACGCCATCAAGTACTTACCCCTCAAGCTCAAAGGGCCAGCTCGTCACTGGCTCAAAGGCCTCCCCGAAAGCTCCATTGGAAGTTGGGAAGAGCTCGAAGACGCCTTTCAGGCAAATTTTCAAGGTACTTATGTCCGACCTCCGGATGCGGACGATTTGAGTCATATAACTCAACAGCCCGGAGAGTCAGCCCGAAAGCTTTGGAACAGGTTTCTTACTAAAAAGAACCAGATTGTCGACTGTCCGGACGCTGAAGCCTTGGCAGCTTTCAAGCATAGCGTCCGTGACGAATGGCTCGCTAGACACCTCGGCCAAAATAAGCCGAGAATGATGGCCGCATTAACAAACCTCATGACCCGCTTTTGCGCGGGTGAGGACAGCTGGCTAGCCAGATGCAGCACCAGCGACCCCAGTACATCTGAAGTTAGAGATGGAAACAGGAAATCACGGCGCAACAGCAATAACAAACGCCGGAATAAAGAAGACAACACGAAGGGCACAACAGTAAATGCCGGATTCAAAAGCTCTCGGCCAGGTCAAAAGCCGCCCCGTAAAGGCACCAGGGATGAACTATCCAGCCTCAACAAAATTCTGGACCAAGTATGTCAGATCCGTAGTACCCTTGGTAAACCTGCTAATCATACCCACAGAGAATGTTGGGTCTTCAAGCAGTCCGGCAAGCTCAACGCCGTACATAAGGGGGAGGATACACCAAGTGAAGACGAGGACGAGCCTCCCAAGCAAGAGACGACAGAACAAAAGAAATTTCCACCAGAAGTCAAAACAGTAAACGTGTTACACATGATCAAGGGAAAAAACAACACGGCACTCCCAGGAAAATATACCCAAGTGCCTGTCACCGTGAAGTCCTGCCACTGGTCGTCTCAACCAATCACTTTCGACCATCGCGATTACTCAGCAAATATCCGACACGCAGGATGGGATGCCCTGGTATTAGACCCAGTAATTGGCGGATATCACTTCACACGAGTCTTGATGGACGGCGGCAGCAACCTAAATTTAATATATCAGGATACAATCCGCGGGATGGGGTTAGACCCAACACAAATTCGCCATAGCAATAATACCTTTAAAGGAGTAACGCCAGGCCCAGGGGCTCGTTGTACGGGCTCCCTCCTACTACAGGTTATATTCGGCTCCCCGATAACTTCTATCACGAGCATTTAACCTTCCACAGCGCTCTGTTTCAAAGTGGCTATCAAGCACTGCTCGGACGCGAAGCTTTCGCTCGCTTTAATGCAATACCACACTACGCCTCCCTCACACTAAAGATGCCTGGTCCACGTGGCATCATTTCAGTGAACAAAAATATCAAGCGATCTCTGCGCGCCGAAGAGAGTGCGGCTGCCTTGGCAGCCGCACACTAAAGGCGCCCGGACCAGTGAAAGCATCCAAATAGGTTGTCAAGACCTCAGACACAACTAATCAAGTCCGGTGCCGCTATTTATACCGAATAAGTGGTCACACCCCTATTTGTCAATACAAGGGGCTCAACGCGCGCAGACAAGTGGCAATTTCTTATCATCTTGAATTATACATGGTTTCTTTAAAAACTATCTTTTTGCACGACAACTTTTTCACTTAACTTCCTCTCTTTTGCAGACGATCATCGTGCTACACCCATCCAGGATACGGCACAACAGAGACACAGGCGCAGACGTGCAGCAGGGACCCGCTCCAAGGATTCTTTTTAGATTAAGACCCTGCGTAAACCTTTTTTACTGTCTCTTGTTGATACATATCCACTGTTGAGAAGGATGCTGACGTCTTGGCATGTGGCCACGCCAGAACAATGCATGTACCTGGACACAAGGGGCTTCTTACAAAGGCCATTATTTAGGCCCAGTTTATACCACAAAGACCGAAAACCTTAGGGAGTGTTCGGCGTCGCAAGTTTGGCCCTATATGCATCAGCTCCGAATCATTGTCTTTGGTCAAATGTTGGGTTCGCCCGGGTCCTGTGTTTTGTTGCCTTACGTTCCGCTTTACCGGCTAAGGTAGCACTAGGAGAACTACTGTGATTGTGCCCTGGTTCATCCGGACGAGCACCTCAGTAGAGAAAGCCGAAAACTGACTGTCATGATATAGCGTGAGACTGGTCAACCACTCGATGACCTGTGGGAATGTTAGAATTCCTCCGCCTTAACGAAGGGCCGTTTTTCGGCCAGGCATGTACGCACCCCAGAATCGGGAGAGTGCGGAGCCACCAGGGGCTATCTAGTAGCCCCACTGTCAAACTCCTATAGCTAAGTGAAAGTGCTAAAGCATTATAGTCCGGTTGCCTCGCTCGCTCCGCTATCACCTCCTTAATAGGACCAAGACATTGGGTTAAGTGTGAACGCGTGTTTTTGCGAGCACCTCCGCATTATATGTGTGGGGGTTGAAGCTGACGACTATAATCTTTTAGGTTACACACATGTATACATAAACGGCCACCCAGGAGGCATCATATTACTTTCAGGCAAAAGTATAAAAATAGCCTTATAAAAATTTATAAAAGCATTTCGCTTACAATGAGATTACATATCACTCAAACATAATATTTTTTGAGCACTGAGTCTCTATCAAACGGGCACCCTCAAGAACTTCTTCAAAGTAGTGCTTAGCAGCCTTTCGACCTATAGCCGAATCCCGCGCTGCAACATTGGTAGCATCCATCTCCGCCCAGTATGCCTTAACACGGGCAAAGGCCATCCGTGCGCCCTCTATGCACGCTGACCTCTTCATCGCATTAATGCGCGGCACCACATCAAGGAACTACTGCACCAAGCTGAAATAGTTGTTCAGTTTTGACCTTTCTGGCCATAGCTGATCCACAACAGACCTCATGGAGAGTCCGGACAACCTATTTAGTTCGGCTCATTCGGCTAATTGGTCAGTCAATGAAAGTGGATGCTCGAGAGAATGAAATTGTCTCCAAAACAGCTGGTCTACTTCATGGTCCGTCTGACCCTGGAAGTACTTGGCCGCATCGGCAGCGCTCGCCGCCAAATCCATATACACATCCTCCGAACTCCACAGCCGATCCAGAGGGGCATACCGTGGATCTCCGAACTTCCTCCGCAACATAAAGGATTTCCCAGCTACAATATCCCCGGCTTCCCGCAGCTCCTCCTTCTTTGCCCTCATAGCAGAGCGGAGGTCTTTTTTTTCGTCGCAGCAGCCTTCCCAAGGTCCGATGCCTTCGCTTGGTTTTCCTTTTCAAGAACCCGGCAACGGTCAGCGGTGGCTTTTAATTCTATGGCCATCTTGGCCATCTTGTCTCGGCTCTCGCCATGCGCGGCCTTCTCGGCTTGCAACTCTTCGGCCGCCTTCAAAGCAGCCGCATTACCCAACCTAGCTTGTTCCTTGGCTCGGGCAAGTTCTGCCTGCAAGGCTTCAACAGTGGCAGCTCCATCTGTAGTCACAACATATTAAAGATGCTGGTATCATGTTGCTCTTCCTATTGTGGCGTTTACCAGATAATGACACTTACCCTATGCGTCGTCAACCTTTTGTTAACAAGCTCGATGCCGGCGTCTGCCGCATCCAACTGCCGTTCTAAATGGGCAAACTCGCTAGTCCGGCTAGCCACCGGAGCTTCCATCGCCTGCACATAGAGGCAGTATGGTTATTACCTGGGAATATGATCCTCTGTTCGTCGTCGTTTCCGACGACAACCAGAGTCTCAGGGGCTACTATCTACACAGGGCACACCTAGCATGTGCAGGACTATCATACATTCTTTTACGTACCTCAAAGCCTGTCAGTAGACTCATAAAAGCTTCATGCAATCCGCTTTCGGCGGATGATATTCTCTCCATCACCGTATTCATCAGCACACGGTGTTCATCTGAGATGGCCGCTCGCCCCACCAACTCCCTCAGAACATTTAATCGCACACTAGATGGTGTCGGACTCTTTTGTCTGCTCTCTTCAGGAGCCGGACACTGGGAGATTTGGGGGTCAATGGGATTATCTTCCGGCCTCACCGGACTTGGATAGGCCCTCTGTGATGACACTTCAGGGTCGCCCGCTTCCGGAGCGGAGGAGTCTGGAGGAGGCGTTTCGCTCTCCATCATCTCTGGAAGAAGACCCCCCGAAGACAAGCTCATTTGAGAGGGGCTAAGGCCCGAACTGCAAAAATATATGCGGTGGTTATTCTCTCAGAAGAAAAAGATGGCATATCTGTACTATTAAAGTATTTTGGGTCACTTACGACTCGCGGGAGAATTGATCCCCCCATGGACTTTGTGCGGCAACAGCGCCCCCCAAGGTAGGACCCTCTATGGGAGACTTCTTCTCCCATTTGGAAGCTTCGGCTTCCGAATCCCCGGGCGCAGTCCTTTCCCTCTTCTGGTCGTCTTCCTTCATGGAGACGCTCGCTCCCTCGGTTAGAATGGTCAGCATTGGGGGCCCGCGTCCGCCCGTATTATCCTCCATAGTATCTTCCTTCAAGGGCTCTGGGCAAGGTGCGGTCTGGAGCATCTTTTCCAATACCGGATTTTCCAAACCCTCGGGGAGGGGGGCCGAACACCGAATCAACTTCGCCTTTGTTAGCCAGTCCTGGTCAAAAAGCGAACTCTCAGAAATAAATTCATAACAAAGGAGAGATAGTATGTTCGGCCGGAAGATGCCTTACCTGTTCGGCGGCGCGGTTACTACTCAGGCCCACGTTCTTGGTGATTTCCGGACACTCCACCTGAGGTCCGAAGAATAACTTGTACATCTCCTCGTGCGTCAGGCCGAGAAAATTTTGAATGACACGCGGTCCCTCGGGATTGAACTCCCACAGGCGAAGAGGCCAGCGTTTGCAAGGCTGGACTTGACGAACCGGCATAACTTGTATTACCGCAACCAAACTGAAATCTCCATTGAAGAGATCTCGAATGCGGATTTGCAGTATAGGCACGTCCTTGGCTGGACCCCAGCTCAGATCTCTGCTGATCCATGACATCAGTTGTGGTGGAGGGCCCGAGCGGAAAACAGGGGCGGCCGCCCACTTGGCACTTCTAGGAGCCGTGATGTAGAACCACTCCTGTTGCCACAATTCAGACACCTCTGGGATGGAACCTTTGGGCCACGGAGCTCCCGTCATCTTGCGTATTGAGGCACCTCCACACGCTGCATGTTGCCCCTCGATCATCTTCGGCTTTACTTCAAAGGTCTTGAGCCATAGGCTAAAGTGAGGGGTAACCCGGAGGAAGGCCTCGCACACGACAATAAATGTCGTGATATGAAGAAAGGAGTCCGGAGCTAGATCATGGAAGTCCAGCCCGTAATAAAACATCAAACCCCTGACGAAAGGATCCAGAGTAAGGCCTAGACCTCGGAGGAAGTGGGAGACGAACACGACGTTCTCGTTGGGTTCAGGGGTGGGGACGGCCTGCCCTCGGGGAGGCAGCCGATGCAAAATCTCGGCGGTCAGATATCTGGCCTCCCTCAACTTTTTGATGTCTTGTTCCGTGACGGAGGAAGGCACCCATCGGCCTTGATGGCTAGATCCGGACATGACTAAAGGTTCGGAGCACCTAACCTGAACTTCGGGCGTTTGAGCTTGAGGTGGGGGAAGGATTCGATTGAGCACGGGAGGGAAAAATAAAAGCCTTGTCCCCTTTATAAAGAGGGTGAATATCAAGCATCCTCTCCGTGTCCGTTTGGACTTGCCTATAATCTAGGAGTCCTAGAAGCGGTTGGGTTACCCACGCCCGTATTGATGAGAATCCCGGAATAAGGGGACACGATCTCTGCTTTAACAAGACATGGCAAGGAAACCGTCTCGCATGACGCGCTGAGGTGGGATAATAAAACGACTCGTAAAGGCTTGGTCGTGGTGTGCCACACTACGGAATACATCAGCAGATTAGATTTGTGTAAATATTATTCTCTCTATGGCAATATGTGGAAACTTATTTTGCAGAGCCGGACACTATCTTTGTGTTCAAAATCTTCTATGAAGTACTTGGAGGAGGAACCCGCCTTGCAATGCCGAAGACAATCTGTGCGCCGGACTCGTTGTCATTGAAGCCTGGTTCAGGGGCTATTGAGGGAGTCCTGGATTAGGGGGTGTCTGGATGGCCAGACTATACCTTCCGCCAGACTCCTGGACTATGAAGATACAAGATTGAAGACTTCGTCCCGTGTCCGGAAGGGACTTTCCTTGGCGTGGAAGGCAAGCTTGGCGTGGAAGGCAAGCTTGGCCATATATGGATATGTAGATCTCCTACCATTGTAACCGACTTTGTGTAACCCTAACCCTCTCCGGTGTCTATATAAACCGGAGGGTTTTAGTCCGTAGGATAACATACACAACAACAGTCATACCATAGGCTAGCTTCTAGGGTTTAGCCTCTCCGATCTCGTGGTAGATCTACTCTTGTACTACCCATATCATCAATATTAATCAAGCAGGACGTAGGGTTGTACCTCCATCGAGAGGGCCAGAACCTGGGTAAAACTTCGTGTCCCTTACCTCCTATTACCATCCGGCCTAGATGCACAGTTCGGGACCCCCCTACCTGAGATCCGCCGGTTTTGACACCGACAACCACCCCAACAGTAGTAGTAGTCCACCATGTAAATATAGTAGTCCGAGCACTTTTGTGATAGTTAGATCGTTTGTATGCCCTTGTTTGATTGATTGAATGAAGTGAATTGTTTGCTTTTGCCTCATGTGCATATGGGTAGTGTTTCTCTTTAGACCCCCTCTATTCTTAAATCTCATCTTTTCTAAACCCTCAGATGCCTCCGAGACGTGACCCCGGATTTACCTTCCCACCGGAGCTTACTCAGTTGATCCAGCAGCAGAACACATTGATGCAGTTACTAGTCCAGAATCAGAATCAGGGGAACAACAACAACAACCCACCACCACCTGTTGATCACTTAGCCCGTTTTCTTAGGCTGAATCCGTCGGTGTTTTCCAGTAGCACCGAGCCGATAGTAGCAGATGATTGGCTCCGCAAGACAGCAAGAGAGTTGACCACGGCAGGATGCACAGATGCGGAAAAAGTGAAGTTTGCCGCACATCAGCTGGAAGGACCCGCAGCATCATGGTGGGAGAATTTCACAGCCACTTTCCCTGTCGACAATGTCACGTGGGACCAGTTTCAGCAAGCTTTTCGTATTGCCCATGTTTCAGCAGGAGCTATGGCCATGAAGAAGCGAGAGTTTCGCAACTTGCGCCAAGGAGGACAGACAGTTGGCCAGTATGTGGAGGACTTTAGTAAGCTAGCACGTTATGCCCCAGATGACGTTGCTACGGATGCAGTTAAGCAGGAGAAGTTTCTGGAAGGACTAAATGATGAGTTGAGCATGCAGTTGATGGTAGCAACCTTCAACAACTACCAGGAGTTGGTAGGTCGTGCTCTCATGATTGAAGGGAAGCAGCAGCAGATCGAGAACCGCAAGAGGAAGTATGGACAAGGGAAGTACCATTCTGGAGCTCAGCAGAAGCCATGTTTTACACTTAGACCGGGAGGACATTTCCAGGATACCCATGGAGGAGGTAGCTCGCACAATCATAATGGCCCCAAGACTGGTAATGGGAATGGAGGAAGCAACGGCCAGAACCGCACCAACCCATCAACCCCAGCCAAGAAAGAACTGAGCCAAGTCACTTGTTTTAAGTGCCAGAAGACCAGACATTATGCCAACGAATGTCCTTAATCATAGAATGGAAATGGCAATGGAAGCTCTGGGAAGAAGCCGAACCCTTTCAACAGGGGACTGGTGAACCACGTTAACATGGAGGAGGTTGAAGAGCAGCCGGATGCAGTAATCGATAAGTTTTTGGTTAAGTCATTTACTGCACTCGTTCTTTTTGATACTGGTGCATTGCATTCATACATATCAAGGGGATTTGTGGATAAGTATAAACTGCCAACCCAAGCCCTTAGGTCACCCATGTTAGTAACCTCGCCTGGAGTAGAGTATATGGCTAGTCTATGGTGTGATCGGTTACCATTAAGGATTGGTAACTACGTATTTCCCTCAGACCTAATAGTGTTGGAATCTCAAGGATTGGATGTGATATTAGGCATGGATTGGTTGTCAAAGTATGAAGGGAATATTGAATGTGCCAATAAGTCAATTTTTCTTACCACCCCAGAAGGAAGAAGGATCAAGTATGTATCACGGCATGTGCCAAAAAGGACTCAAGTAAATTTCCTAGCAGGAGTGGTGCAGGAGGAAGTACAAATAGTGAAGGATTTCCCTGATGTATTTCCAAAGGAATTGCCAGGCATGCCACCAGATAGAGATATTGAGTTTTTGATTGAACTTTTGCCAGGCACAGGGCCAATATCAAAGAGACCATATAGGATGCCCGCAAAGGATTTGGTGGAGATTAAGAAGCAGATTAAGGAGTCACTGGATAAGGGTTATATTTGCCAAGTTCTTCACCTAGGGGATCGCCAGTACTTCTAGTAGAAAAGAAGGATGGATCGTTAAGGATGGTTGTTGATTATCGAGGATTGAACGAAGTAACCATCAAGAACAAGTACCCACTACCAATGATCAATGGTCTGTTTGATCAATTGCAAGGAGCTAAGGTATTTTCCAAGATCGATATGCGATCAGGATACCACCAGTTGAAGATTCGAGAACAAGATATACCTAAGACGGCTTTTACCACCAGGCTGTACGAGTATACCGTTATGTCAATTGGTCTGACTAACGCACCAGCATATTTCATGTACATGATGAACAAGGTGTTTATGGAGTTTCTGGATAAATTCGTGGTAGTGTTCATTGATGATATCCTGGTTTACTCAAAGAATGAAGAGGAGCATAAGGAGCATTTGCGTTTGGTGCTTGGTAAACTTAGAGAACATCAATTATATGCCAAGTTTAGCAAATGTGAGTTTTGGTTGAAGGAAGTTGGATTTATCGGACACGTTATATCCGGAGAAGGTATAGCAGTAGATCCCACTAAAGTTGACACCGTGACCAATTGGGAAGCGCCAACAACAGTTGGAGAGATCCGGAGTTTTCTTGGACTCACAGGTTACTACCGGAGATTCATTGAGAATTTCCCAAAGATTGCGAAGCCTATGACGGAGTTGTTGAAAAAGGATACCAAGTTCATATGGACTGAGGAATGTGAGGCCAGTTTCCATGAATTGAAGAAATGTTGGTTGCATCACCTGTGTTGATTTTGCCAGATCAGACCAAGGATTATGAGGTGTATTGCGACACTTCACGTCGAGGACTTGGAGCAGTGCTTATGCAGGAAGGAAGAGTTGTTTCCTATGCCTCATGACAGCTTAAGCCTCATGAGTTGAATTACACTACGCATGATTTGGAGTTAGCAGCCGTAGTGCATGCATTGAAAACCTGGAGACACTTTCTCATTGGAAATCATTGTGAGGTGTACACAGATCACAAGAGTTTGAAGTATATCTTCACGTAGAAAGAGTTGAATCTCAGGAAAAAAAGATGGTTGGAGCTCATCAAGGATTATGATATGAGCCGTAAAAGCGATGTCAACACCTTAATGATGGGAGATTTACCAAGTAAGTTAGCTGAAAATCTTCGTGAGCTATATTTGGAGATAGTTCCGAGAGGCTATGTAGCAGCATTGGAGATTCAGTCTACTTTGATGGATAAGATCAGAGAAGCTCAAAGGACTAACGAGGAGATTGCCTCTATAAAGGAGAAAATAAGCAAAGGAAAAGCTAAGGGATTTCGTGAAGATGAGCACGATACCCTATGGTTTGAAGACCGTGTTTATGTACCAAATGATTCGGAGATCAGGAAGTTAATTCTGCAAGAGGCACATGATTCACCATATTCGATTCACCCAGGAAATACCAAGATGTATTTGGATTTGAAGGATACTTTCTGGTGGACCGGAATGAAGAAGGATATTGCGGAGTATGTAGCAGTTTGTGATGTATGTTAGAGAGTAAAGGCAGAGCATCAGAAGCCAGCAGGATTGCTACAGCCATTGCCGATACCCGAATGGAAGTGGGATAAGTCAGGCATGGATTTTATTACGGGTTTACCCAGAATTCGTTCAGGCTATGACTGAATATGGGTTGTAGTCGATCGTTTGACAAAAGTAGCCCATTTCATTCCAGTGAAGACTACCTATACCAGTGCAAAGTTGGCAAAGATATACATGACCAGAATCATATGTCTGCATGGAGTTCCAAAGAGCATTGTATCGGACAGAGGAACCCAATTTACCTCAAAGTTCTGGAATCAGTTGCATGAAACTTTGGGTACCAGACTAGAGTTTAGTACAGCTTTCCATCCGTAGACAGATGGACAGACCGAGAGAATCAATCAGATTTTGGAGGATATGCTGAGAGCTTGTGCGCTAGATTACAGAAATAGTTGCGACGAGAATTTGCCATGTGTAGAGTTCTCTTACAACAACAGTTATCAATCTAGTTTTAAGATGGCCCCTTTCGAAGCCTTGTACGGAAGGAGGTGCAGGACCCCATTGTCTTGGGATGAAGTTGGAGACCGTCAGTTGTTTGGACCGGATCTGATTAAGGAGTCTGAACAGAAAGTGAAATTGATTTGCGATAGGCTCAATGTAGCCCAGTCCATGCAGAAGACCTACGCAGATTCTAAATGCAAGGAGACAGTTTTAGAAGTCGGAGACCGAGTTTATCTTCGAGTATCACCACTTCGAGGAGTTAAGCGCTTTGGAGTTAAGGGAAAGTTAGCGCCACGTTTTGTAGGCCCATACAAAGTTTTGGAACGTATGGGAGAAGTAGCCTACAAGTTGGAATTACCAGAAGGATTATCAGGAGTTCATGATGTGCTCCACGTTTCCGAGTTGAAGACGTGCCACGCAGAGATGGCTGATATACCGCTGAGAGACATAGTGCCGTTGGAAGCAATTCAGTTGGATAGTGATTTGACCTATGAGGAGAAACCAATCAAGATTCTAGAGTATGCCAGTCGATTCACCCGCACCAAGGTTATCAAGTTTTGCAAAGTTCAGTGGAGCCACCACACGGACGATGAAGCCACCTGGGAGCGAGAGGAAGAATTGCTGAAGGACCACCCGAATCTCGAGGACGAGATTCATCTTAAGGGGGGGTAGGTTTGTAACATCCCAAATTTTCAATTTGGAATGTTATACATTAGATCATCATTTCATATCATATTTTATTGCTTTTCTGGTTGATCCTAGAAATCCTACGCAACTCAAGGACCCTCGGAGAGAGTTGGGGATTTCGTTATTTTCATATTTGAGTTTTTCTCAAATTTTGAAAATAGGATCATTTGATTTTATTTATTTTATCTTCAGTTATTTCTATTATCAAAATATGAGAGAGGGAATAAAATGACTTTCCCAAAATAAAGAAATATTGAGGATTTAATAAAAAAATCAAATAAGATTTTATTTTGGTTTTATTTGCTATTTTATTTGAATTTAGGAAAAATGCACGTTTTCAAAAATTGCATTTAGAGCCAAAAAAATGTTCATCCTGTTCTAAATATTTTATTTAGAAGGAGAAAATTTGTTTTGGCATTTTTAGATTTTTATTTATTTTTTTCTAGAGTTTTTTTGGCGCAGCAAAATTGTTACAAAAAAAGAAGAAAAAACCCGCGCCCGACTGGGCCAAGGGCCCAGCCAGCCGCCGCCGCCTCCAGCCAGATCGGGACCGGAGACCCGATCGCCGCCGCCACCGTGTCCGGGGAGGACACGCCTCCCGAGGCCGACCCCTCCCCCAAGTCGACCTCTCCCGCCCCTTTATAACCGCCGCCACCCCCCTCCAACCCCACACCGCCGCCCCGCCGCCGCCGCGCCGCTTGCCGCGCCCCGCGCCGCCCGGAGCCGCCGCCCCGCCGCCTCGCGCCACCGCCGCCCCGCCGCCCGAGAGCCGTCGCCGCTGCCGAGGTAGCCGCCGGACGGTTTTTGAGAAAAAACCCGTTTCTGTTTTTTTTTTGAAAACCCTAGTTTCCATTTTTTTTAATAAATAGATCGGTTTTTTCCGGTTTATTTATTTTGCGAGCGCCCATTCGTTCGTTCGTTTTAACGAACGTGTTTTTTGTTTAGTTTTTGTTAACGAACGTTCGTTCGTTAACTGTTGGTTGTTTTTCTTTTTCTCGGATTAAATCCGCGGTTTTTCTGATCGCGATCTCTGATCCGATGTTCGTTCTAGTTTATCTTTTCGCTCGTTTATCGGAATCAGGCGATTCAAGCGCCTGGAGTTTCGTCTCGAAACCCTCTTTCCGTTTAACCAACTCAAGCAAGTTTTTGCTATTGTAAAAATGGCCTTAGATCCAGAATAGTAAATGGATCTTGTTTCTTTTGCCATTTGTCTTTCGTTGATTCGTTCGTTTTGATTCTTTTTGCCAACCGGAGTTCTTAAGTTGAACTTTCTGGTTAGATCTTTTGTTCGAGTTTTACCTGTGCATTAGTTGAGTACTTATTGTGTGCTTGTTTGTTTGCGACAGAGTACCCGTTGTGTGCCACTTGCTACTTCGAATCACTAGGTTTCCCGGATCATCGGCACGACAAGTAACACTTTGATCCTACCTCCTATAAAAACATTAGATCAATCCTCACACATTGCATGACTAGGATCTTATTAAATTGTGGTTTTGGGGAGTAGTTGAGGTAGAACCTATTACCTGTTTATTATCAAACCTTTGGGAGTTACTCTACATTTGCTTATTATTGCTATGCTATGCTAGTAGATGTGGATTGGGTGAGTGTATCCATGACAGTTGTGAGCTTTGTTAATTAATGGTTTATTTAAGGTGGCAACCTAAACACACATCTGGGTGGATTGAGGCACCTGGGTATTCCAGCGATTGCCTGTTTTCTTTTGGACCGCCACCCAGGCTCTAAGGGATCATGAGATTTTTCATACTAGAAACTTCCATGTGCAGCCACAAGCTACTATGGGCTCTAGCATAGTTGACTAAGTTGTGCGAACTCTTATAGTGGTAGACTAGCAGATGTAGGGGATGTAGGTTGGTACGGTCTACCCGTTCGTAAGGTGCTAGCGCTTCTGAAAGACTATGTCTCGGTCATCCGTTTCTCAAACACCATGCAGTGCGAGAAAACCAACGGAGGAGATCGAGTCTTGTGGGGAAAAGTGCGCAAACCTCTGCAGAGTGTATAAACTAATCATGGTTAGCCGTGTCCCCGGTTATGGACATCTTGAGTATCTAGTACCTGGATTATCATGTGAATCTCATCATGTTACTCTAATTAATTTTTGTTGGGTTTTTAATGATGATGCTTAATTGGGATTGAGAATGCTGTCAACCATTCTCAATGTTTAACAACTACCATGATAGTTAAATAAAATTTATTTATTTGTAGTAGGGAAAAATTGGCTTTACGCGAAACTGTAACCATAGAGCTTTCCACCAGCCATATATGCATATAGAATAGCCATATTCTTGTATTACTCTCTATGTGTTACTTTGCCAGCATATTCCATGTGCTGACCCGTTTCGGGCTGCAATGTTAATGTTGCAGACTCTTCAGACGATGATTAAGGTGCCTTAGGTCGTGGTTCTATACTCAGTGATGCCGCTGGAGTTGATGGACTCACTTATCTTCCAAGCCTTTCGCTGTTATTGTTATTAGATGGCCTTAAGCCATATTTATTGTAATAAGTTCTTTTTTGAGACACTCGATGTAATAAGTGTGTGATTGCTACTCTGTTATAAATCCTTCAAGTACTGTGTGGTGTCAGCATTACTGATCCGGGATGACACCGGAGCACAGAGATTGGACCGTTTGAGGTCTGGTCGCTACAAGTATTTTGCAAAATTAATTTGAGTTTTGTATTGCTCAATTCTACTTGACCACTGGACTGTGGGTGATAAGGAGATGCAATTCTATGATTAAATCATACTTAGCGAGCATTTTACGGAAAGCACCATGAATAAAATGTGAACTATCATCAGTCATTAAGTATCTAGGGACTCCAAACCTCAGAAAAATAACTTCTTTAAGCATCTTAATAGAGGTGTTATGATCAGCACTACTAGTTGGAATAGCTTCTACCCACTTAGTAATGTAATCAACAACAACTAAAATATGTGTATATCCATTAGAGGCAGGAAACGGTCCCATATAATCAAAGCCCCAAACATCAAATGGTTCAATAACAAGTGAATAATTCATAGCATTTCTTGATGTCTACTAATATTACCAATTATTTGACATTCATCACAAGATACAACAAACTTACGGGCATCCTTGAAGTGAGTAGGCCAATAAAAACCAGATTGCAATACCTTATGTGCAGTTCTATCTCCAGTGTGGTGTCCTCCATAAGCTTCGGAGTGACACTTGCGTAGGATCTGTTCCTGTTCATGCTCAGGTACACAACGTATAATAACACCATCTACTCCTTCTTTATAAAGATGTGGGTCATCCCAAAAGTAATGTCTCAAATCATAGAAAAACTTTTTCTTTTGCTGGTATGTGAAACTAGGTGGTATAAATTTAGCAACAATATAATTAGCATAATCAGCATACCATGGAGTAGTACGAGAAGCATTTATGACATTTAATTGTTCATCAGGAAAGCTATCATCAATAGGTAGTGGGTCATCAAGAACATTCTCTAGTCTAGACAAGTTGTCTGCAACGGGGTTCTCAGCTCCCTTTCTATCAATAATATGCAAATCAAATTGTTGTAGCAAGAGAACCCATCTAATAAGTCTAGGTTTAGCATCTTTCTTTTCCATAAGATATTTAATAGCAGCATGATCAGTGTGAATAGTTACTTTAGAATCAACAATCTAAGGTCTGAACTTATCACAAGCAAATACAACTGCTAAGAATTCTTTTTCAGTAGTAGCATAATTTCTCTAAGCATTGTCTAGAGTTTTACTAGCATATTGAATAACATTTAATTTCTTATCAACTCTTTGCCCTAGAACAGTACCTACAGCATAATCACTAGCATCACACATAATTTCAAAGGGTAAATTCCAATCAGGTGGCTAAACAATAGGTGCAGAGATCAATGCTTTCTTAAGTATTTCAAATGCTTCTACGCAATCATCATAAAAAACAAATGGTATATCTTTTTGTAATAAATTAGTCAGAGGCCGAGAAATTTTTGAGAAGTCCTTAATGAACCTCCTATAAAAACCGGCGTGACCAAGGAAACTTCTTATACCTTTGATGTCCTTGGGACATGGCATCTTTTCAATAGCATCAACCTTAGCTTTATCAACTTCAATACCTATTTCAGAAACTTTATGCCCCAAGACAATACCTTCATTAACCATAAAGTGGCACTTCTGCCAATTCAAGACAAGATTAGTTTCTTCACATCTCTGCAAAACTCAATCAAGGTTGCTTAAACAATCATCAAAAGAGGATCCATAGACGGAGAAATCGTCCATGAAAACCTCACAAATCTTTTCACAAAAGTCAGAGAATATAGCCATCATGCATCTTTGGAAGGTAGCAGGTGCATTACATAAACCAAAAGGCATACGTCTATAAGCAAAAGTACCGAACGGGCAAGTAAAAGTGGTCTTAGATTGATCATCAGCTGACACAGGTATTTGAGAGAAACCAGAATAACCATCTAGAAAGCAAAAATGTGTATGTTTGGATAACCTTTCTAGCATTTGATCAATAAAAGGTAAGGGATAATGATCTTTTTTAGTAGCCTTATTTAATTTGCGGAAATCAATTACCATCCTATAACCTGTAATAATTCTTTGCGGAATCAATTCATCTTTATCATTAGGAACGACAGTAATACATCCCTTTTTAGGGACACAATGGACTGGACTTGCCCACTAACTATCAGCAACGGGATAAATTGTACCTGCCTCAAGGAGCTTTAGTATTTCCTTTCTTACCACTTCTTTCATATTAGGCTTCAGCCGTCGTTGGTGATCACGAACTGGTTTGCCATCTTTCTCCAAATTTATTTTGTGTTGACATATTGTGGGACTAATGCCCTTAAGATCATCGAGAGTATATCCAATAGCAGCACGATGCTTCTTTAGAGTTTTCAATAATCTCTCTTCTTCATGCTCTGAAAGGTTAGCACTAGTAATAATAGGATATATCTTTTTCTCATCAAGATAAGCATATTTAAGAGTATCAGGTAACGGTTTGAGCTCAAACACGGGATCACCCTTGGGTGGAGGAGGATCCCCTAGGATTTTGACAGGCAAATTGTGTTTCAGGATGGGTTCCTGTTTAAAGAATACTTCATCTATTTTCCTTCTTTCATTCATAAACATATCATTTTCATGGTCTAGAAAATATTGTTCTAAAGGATCACTAGGAGGTGCGGCAATAGAAGCAAGAACAATAATTTCATCTTTACTAGGCAATTCCTCTTCACAGTGTTGTCTACGAAATTTAGAGAAATTAAACTCATGAGACATATCATCTAAACCAATAGTAACGACATCCTTTTCGCAATCTATCTTTACATTAACTGTGTTCAAGGAGGGTCTACCAAATATAATGGGACAAAAGCTATCTTGTGGGGAACCAAGGACAAGAAAAACAGCAAGATATTTAGTTTTCCCACACAAGACTTCAACAACAACAACAACAACAACAAAGCCTTTAGTCCCAAACAAGTTGGGGTAGGCTAGAGGTGAAACCCATAAGATCTCACAACCAACTCATGGCTCTGGCACATGGATAGCAAGCTTCCACGCACCCCTGTCCATAGCTAGCTCTTTGTCGATACTCCAATCCTTCGGGTCTCTCTTAACGGACTCCTCCCATGTCAAAATCAGTCGACCCCGCCCTCTCTTGACATTCTCCGCACGCTTTAGCTGTCCGCTATGCATTGGGGCTTCTGGAGGCCTGCGCTGAATATGCCCAAACCATCTCAAACGATGTTGGACAAGCTTCTCCTCAATTGGTGCTACCCCAACTCTATCTCGTATATCATCATTCCGGACTCGATCCTTCCTCGTGTGGCCACACATCCATCTCAACATACGCATCTCCGCCACACCTAACTGTTGAACATGTCGCCTTTTAGTCGGCCAACACTCCGCGCCATACAACATTGCGGGTCGAACTGCCGTCCTGTAGAACTTGCCTTTTAGCTTTTGTGGCACTCTCTTGTCACAGAGAATGCCAGAAGCTTGGCGCCACTTCATCCATCCGGCTTTGATTCGATGGTTCACATCTTCATCAATACCCCCATCCTCCTGCAACATTGACCCCAAATACCGAAAGGTGTCCTTCCGAGGTACCACCTGGCCATCAAGGCTAACCTCCTCCTCCTCACAGCTAGTAGTACTGAAACCGCACATCATGTACTCGGTTTTAGTTCTACTAAGCCTAAACCCTTTCGATTCCAAGGTTTGTCTCCATAACTCTAACTTCCTATTTACACCCGTCCGTCTATCGTCAACTAGCACCACATCATCCGCAAAGAGCATACACCATGGGATATCTCCTTGTATACCCCTTGTGACCTCATCCATCACCAATGCAAAAAGATAAGGGCTCAAAGCTGACCCCTGGTGCAGTCCTATCTTAATCGGGAAGTCATCGGTGTCGACATCACTTGTTCGAACACTTGTCACAACATTATTGTACATGTCCTTGATGAGGGTAATGTACTTTGCTGGGACTTTGTGTTTCTCCAAGGCCCACCACATGACATTCCGCGGTATCTTATCATAGGCCTTCTCCAAGTCAATGAACAACATATGCAAGTCCTTCTTATGCTCCCTATATCTCTCCATAAGTTGTCGTACCAAGAAAATGGCTTCCATGGTCGACCTCCCAGGCATGAAACCAAACTGATTTTTGGTCACGCTTGTCATTCTTCTTAAGCGGTGCTCAATGACTCTCTCCCATAGCTTCATTGTATGGCTCATCAGCTTAATTCCACGGTAATTAGTACAACTCTGAACATCCCCCTTGTTCTTGAAGATTGGTACTAATATACTCCGTCTCCATTCTTCTGGCATCTTGTTTGCCCAAAAAATGAGGTTGAAAAGCTTGGTTAGCCATACTATCGCTATGTCCCCGAGACCTTTCCACACCTCAATGGGGATACAATCAGGGCCCATCGCCTTGCCTCCTTTCATCCTTTTTAAAGCCTCCTTCACCTCAGACTCCTGGATGCGCCGCACAAAACGCATGCTGGTCTCATCAAAGGAGTCATTCAGTTCAATGGTAGAACTCTCATTCTCCCCATTGAACAGCTTGTCGAAGTACTCCCGCCATCTATGCTTAATCTCTTCGTCCTTCACCAAGAGTTGGCCTGCTCCGTCCTTGATGCATTTGACTTGGCCAATATCCCTCGTCTTCCTCTCCCGGATCTTAGCCATCTTATAGATGTCCCTTTCACCTTCCTTCGTGCCTAACCGTTGGTAGAGGTCCTCATATGCCTGACCCCTTGCTTCACCAACAGCTCGCTTTGCGGCCTTCTTCGCCATCTTGTACTTCTCTATGTTGTCTGCACTCCTATCCAGGTATAGGCGTCTGAAGCAATCTTTCTTCTCTTTAAGCGCCTTCTGGACATCATCATTCCACCACCAGGTATCCTTATCTTCGCTTCTCCTTCCCCTGGGCACTCCAAACTCCTCCGAGGCCACCTTACGAATGCAAGTCGCCATCTTCATCCACACATTGTCCGCATCCCCTCCTTCCTCCCAAGGGCCCTCCTTAAATACCCTCTCCTTGAACACCTGAGCTACCACCCCCTTGAGCTTCCACCACTTCGTTCTAGCGACCTTAGCACACTTATCCCGCTGGACACGAATCCGAAAGCGGAAGTCAGCAACCACCAGCTTATGCTGGGGTACAACACTCTCCCCAGGTATCACCTTACAGTCTAGGCATGCATGCCTATCTTCTCTTCTCGAGAGGATGAAATCAATCTGGCTAGAGTGTTGGCCACTACTAAAAGTCACCAGATGTGATTCTCTCTTTCTAAAGAGGGTGTTAGCTACAATCATGTTGTAGGCTAGAGCAAAGCTTAAGACATCTTCTCCTTCTTGATTCCTGATGCCATAGCCAAAGCCCCCATGCGCCCCTTCAAAACCTGTGTTAGATGTACCCACGTGGCCATTGAGGTCTCCTCCTATGAAGAGCTTCTCACCAATTGGTACACTCCTAACCATGTCTTCCAAGCCTTCCCAGAACTCCCTCTTGGTGTTCTCATTGTGGCCTACTTGCGGGGCATATGCGCTGATAACATTGAGAACCAAGTCCTCAGCTACCAGCTTGACCAGGATAATCCGGTCCCCACGTCTCCTGACGTCTACCACTCCATACTTGAGGCTCTTGTTGATCAAGATGCCTACGCCATTTCTGTTTGCAGCCGTCCCCGTGTACCACAGCTTGAAGCCGGTATCCTCCACCTCCTTCGCCTTCTGTCCTCTCCATTTGGTTTCTTGGACGCAAAGGATATCAACACCTCTCTTCACTGCTGCATCAACTAGCTCCCGAAGCTTCCCTGTCAGAGACCCTACGTTCCAGCTACCTAAGCGAATCCTCCTAGGCTCGGCTAGCTTCCTTACCCTTCGCACTCGTCGAGTCAAATGCGAAGACCCTTGCTCATTTTCCACTACATCCGGGCGCCGATGTAGCGCGCCACTAAGGATGCGACGACCCGATCCTCGCTCACTTGCCACCGTATCCGGATCAAGATACGGCGCGCCACTTGGGGGGTGACGGCCCGGCCCTTGCCCATTTTCCACCACACCCGGGTTCCGATGTGGCGCGTCGCTGAGAGGGTTACGCCCCAACGAAAATCTTTTGGGTTTCATCTCCATAAGAGTGGCTGAGTTTTTACGTTGGCTCACCAAGCCTATCACAACCCTCCTCCTTTACCCGGGCTTGGGACCGGCTATGTTGAGACAACATAGGCGGAGTTCCACACAAGACTTCAACATCTCTAACAATTCCAATGGGTGAAATAGTATCTCTATTGGCAAGTTTAGTTGTGACATCAATATCTTCTATCTCAGCAGGTGCAATGTCATGCATAATTTCTTTGTAGAAGTCATGAGGTATAGCACTAGCACTAGCACCCATATCACACAAGCCATGATAATAATGATCTCCTATTTTAACAGAAATAACAAGCATGCCTACCACGGGTCTATGTTTATCTTTAGCACAAGGTTTAGCAATTCTAGCAGTCTCATCACATAAATGAATAACATGCCCATCAATATTATCAGACAAGAGATCTTTAACAATAGCAATGTTAGGTTCAACTTTAATTTGCTCAGGAGGTGTATAGGTTCTAATATTGCTTTTACGAACCACAGTTGAAGCTTTAGCATGATCTTTTATCCTAACAGGAAAAGGTGGTTTCTCAACATAAGTAGTATGAACAATAGGATCATTATAAGTGACAGTCTTTTCTTCGACTTTAATAGGTGCAGCTACTTTTACTTCTATGGGAGGATGATATTTAAACCACTTCTCCCTAGGGAGATCAACATGAGTAGCAAAAGATTCACAGAAAGAAGCTACTATTTTAGAGTCAAGTCCATATTTAGTGCTAAATTTACGGAAAATATCGGTATCCATAAAAGATTTAACACAATCAAACTTAGCTGTCATACCTGACTCCTTACCTTCATCGAGGTCCCAATCTTCAGAGTTGCGCTTAATTCTTTCCAATAAATCCCATTTGAATTCAATAGTCTTCATCATAAAAGAGCCAGCACAAGAAGTATCGAGCATGGTGCGATTATTATCAGAAAGCCGAGCATATAAATTTTGAATAATTATTTCTCTTGGAAGCTCATGATTGGGGCATGAATATAACATTGATTTAAGCCTCCCCCAAGCTTGAGCAATGCTTTCTCCTTCGCGAGGCCAAAAATTGTATATATAATTGCGATCACGATGAAGAAGATGCACAGGATAAAACTTCTGATGAAATTCCAATTTCAACCGTTTGTAGTTCCATGATCCCATATCATCACATAGCCTATACCATGTCAATGCATCTCCATTCAAAGATAAAGGGAAGACCTTCTTCTTAATAACATCATCGGGCACACCTGCAAGCTTAAATAATCCACAAACTTCATCCATATATATTAGGTGCTCATCAGGATGCATTGTTCCGTCTCCTCCAAAAGGATTAGCTAGCAGTTTTTCTATCATACCCGAAGGAATCTCAAAGTAGAAATTTTTATTTCCAATAGGTTCAATAGGTTGAGGAGCAACTATTTGCTCTACTGGTTGGGGTGAAGATACCCCGAACAAGACCCTTAGAGGATTACTTTCCATAGTAATAAGTGATAGTAAATTTCAGCACACTATATAAATTTTTCCTTACCAAATTCCACCTACCAAAGGCGCTTCACTCCCCGGCAACGGCGCCAGAAAAGAGTCTTGATAACCCACAAGTATAGGGGATCTATCGTAGTCCTTTTGATAAGTAAAAGTGTCAAACCCAACGAGGAGCAGAAGGAAATGATAAGCGATTTTCAGCAAGGTATTCTCTGCAAGCACTGAAATTATAGGTAATAGATAGTTTTATGATAAGATAATTTGTAAAGAGCAACAAGTAACAAAAGTAAATAAAGTGCAGCAAGGTGGCCCAATCCCTTTTGTAGCAAAGGACAAGCCTGGACAAATTCTTATATAGAGAAAAGCGCTCCCGAGGACACATGGGAATATCGTCAAGCTAGTTTTCATCACGTTCATATGATTCACATTCGGTACTTCGATAATTTGGTATATGGGTGGACCGGTGCTTGGGTACTGTCCTTACTTGGATAAGCATCCCACTTATGATTAACCTCTATTGCAAGCATCCGTAACTACAACAAAAGTATTAAGGTAAACCTAACCATAGCATGAAACATATGGATCCAAATCAGCCCCTTACAAAGCAACACATAAACTAGGGTTTAAGCTTCTGTCACTCTAGCAACCCATCATCTACTTATTACTTCCCAATGCCTTCCTCTAGGCCCAAATAATGGTGAAGTGTCATGTAGTCGACATTCACATAACACCACTAGAGGAGAGACAACATACATCTCATCAAAATATCGAACGAATACCAAATTCACATGACTACTAATAGCAAGACTTCTCCCATGTCCTCGGGAACAAACGTAACTACTCACAAAGCATATTCATGTTCATAATCAGAGGGGTATTAATATGCATATAGGATATGAACATATGATCTTCCACCAAATAAACCAACTAGCATCAACTACAAGGAGTAATTAACACTACTAGCAACCCATAGGTACCAATCTCAGACTTGGAGACAAGAATTGGATACAAGAGATGAACTAGGGTTTGAGAGGAGATGGTGCTGGTGAAGATGTTGATGGAGATTGACCCCCTCCCGATGAGAGGATCGTTGGTGATGACGACGGTGATGATTTCCCCCTCCCGGAGGGAAGTTCCCCGGTAGAACAGCTCCGACGGAGCCCTAGATTGATTCCGCCAAGGTTCCTCCTCGTGGCAGCGGAGTCTCGTCCCGAAAGCTTGCTTATGATTTTTTCCTCATCGAAAGACTCCATATAGCAGAAGATGGGCATCGGAGGGCCACCAGGGGGCCCACGAGGTAGGGGCGCGCGCCCAGGGGGGTAGGGCATGCCCCAACCCTCGTGGGTAGGGTGTGGCCCCCCACCGGAACTTCTTGCGCTCAGTATTTTTTATATATTCTGAAAATGACTTCCATGAAATTTCAGGACTTTTGGAGCTGTGCAGAATAGGTCTCTAATATTTACTCATTTTTCAGCCCAGAAGCCCAAATGCCGGCATTCTCTCTCTTTATGTAAACCTTGTAAAATAAGAGAGAATAGGCATAAGTATTGTGACATAATGTGTAATAACAGCCCATAATGCAATAAATATCGGTATAAAAGCATCATGCAAAATGGACGTACCAGACTCTCCTTTGCGTGGAAGGCAAGCTTGGAGATTTGGATATGTAGATCTCCTTCTCTGTAACCGACTTTGTGTAAACCTAGCCCCCTCCGCTGTCTATATAAACCGGAGGGTTTAGTCCGTAGGACAATAACAATCATAATCATAGGCTAGCTTCTAGGGTTTAGCCTCTAAGATCTCGTGGTAGATCAACTCTTGCAATACTCATATCATCAAGATCAATCAAGCAAGAAGTAGGGTATTACCTCCATCGAGAGGGCCCGAACCTGGGTAAACATTGTGTCCCCCACCTCCTATTACCATCAGCCTTAAACGCACAGTTCAGGACACCCTACCCGAGATCCACCGGTTTTGACACCGTCATTGGTGCTTTCATTGAGAGTTCCACTGTGCTGTCACGTAAAGGCTTGATGGCTCCTTCGATCATCGGCAACGATGCGATCCAGGTTGAGGTTTTTCTCCTCAGATAGATCTTCGTATTCGGCGGCTTCATACTGCGGGCCAACTCGCTTGGCCATCTAGAGCAGATCGATAGCTACGCCCCTGGCCGTGAGGTCAGATTTGGAAGCTTGAACTACACTGCCGATATCCGCGGAGACTTGATCTTCGACGGATTCGAGCTCATGTCAGGCGCGCCACACGCATGACTTAGCTCTGCTGTCGGACAGTGTTCAGGAGATCGCACCTGCGGTTACTTTGGCCCTTAATCTGGAGCAGATCGTGCCATCCAAGGATGGGTGGATGGACCCCGCCACAGAGGCCGCACTCAGCGGTGATAGAGACGAATACTGACTTCACCTCCTATAAGACCTGTGTTACCGGACCCTTGGATTCGTCCTTGGCCACAGGCTCTGAATCGCCTGCGTCCGTGCCTATCCAATCTGATTGGGCACCGATCATGGAGTTTACCTCCATGGATATTTTTCAGCACTCGCCCTTGGGCGATGTGCTAGATTCATTGAGGTCTCTCTCCTTGTTAGGAGACCCTCGGTCGAACTATGTCTGGCTCGAGTGGGAAGCGGACGACGAAGGAATTCATTCCCCACCCACCACCCACTTAATAGCCACTGTCGACGACTTAACCGACATGCTTGATTTCGACTCGGAAGACATCGACGGTATGGACGACGATGCAGGAGAGAAACAGGAACCACCGCCCACAGGGCGCTGGACAGCCACTTCATCACACGATATATACATGGTGGATACACCCAAAGAAAACAACGATGAGGAACGGGAGGATGCAGCGAAGGATAGTCCCCTCGAGAAGCAACCAAAGCGACGACTTTGGCGCCGCTCCAAATCCCGTCTCAGCAAAAACAACGATAACAGTGCAAGAAAGAATAATACCCCGATCGACTCCAAAGGAAACGATGACCACATGGACCCAGTGATGGAGCAGGATGAGCCAGTGGATGGCGAACATAGTACAGAGCCGTTGTCCGATCACGGCGACGTCGAGAGTAAAGCTCATCAACCTATCTCCGGAGAGGAGAACTGTCCGGACGACAATGCACACATCATCCCGGAAAGACACTTGGAACAAGAGAACCTCCATAGAAAGCTTACCGCCACCACGAGGAGCCTGAAGAAGCAGAAGCAAAGGCTTAAGGCCGCGCAGAATACGCTCAACAGCAGATGGAACAAAGTGCTTGACACTAAAGAAAAGTACGGCGGCAGTCACCACACAAAGAGCTATCCAAAGCGCAAGCTGCTGCCTGAATTCGACGACGAGGCTTTAGAGCCCATTCAGCCGAAGAATAAAACGGCCGACCAGACGGATCGACCACTCCGTGGCCGCGACAGGGCGACTAACGATGTCGCACACAAGTCAATGCACGATTTACGTGAAGACCTGCAAAAAAGGTCGGTATGGCCAGGTCCATCTACGGATCTAGGAAGCGCGCTCCGACACAGAATCATGGCCGCCCAAACAACTATACTGACCGAATAACAGCTCAAAATCACAACCAAACGCTTCAACCATCCGAAGAATGCCATGATACATCCAAATACAGGGGTGCCGCGCACCCCCTATGCTTCACCGATGAGGTGCTGGACCATGAATTTCCAGAGGGATTCAAACCCGTGAACATAGAGGCTTACGACGGAATGAGAGACCCTGGGGTCTGGATTGGGGACTTTATCCTTCACATCCACATGGCGCGCGGAGATTATCTCCACGCCATCAAATACCTGCCCCTCAAGTTGAAAGGACTAGCTCGACACTGGCTAAAAAGCCTCCCGAAAACTCAATTGGAAGCTGGGAAGAGCTTGAGGATGCTTTTAGGGCCAATTTTCAAGGGACCTATGTCCGACCTCCGGACGTAGACGATTTAAGTCACATAATTCAACAGCCCGGGGAGTCAGCCCGAAAGCTTTGGAATAGATTTCTCACGAAGAAGAATCAAATCGTTGACTGCCCGGATGCCGAAGCCTTAGCGGCTTTCAAGCACAGTGTCCGGGACGAATGGCTCGCCAGACACCTCATCCAAGAAAAACCGAGGACAATGACAGGCCTAACAAGCCTTATGACCCGCTTTTACGCAAGCGAAGACAGTTGGCTGGCCCGTAGCGGCACCAGCAACCCAGGCACATCCGAAGTCAGGGATGGCAACAGGAAACCGCGACGCAATAAAAGCAAGCGTCGAAACAACGAAGACAGCCCAGACAACACGGCGGTAAATGCCGGATTCAGGGGCTCTCGACCCGGTCAACGGAAAAAGCCATTTAAAGGCAGCAGAGATGGACCATCCAGCCTAAACAAGATTCTATACAGAATATGTCAGATTCATGGCACCTCTGACAAACCTGCAAATCACACCAACAGAGAATGTTGGGTCTTCAAGCAGGCCGGCAAGCTAAACGCCGAACACAAGGGGAGGGAGACACCAAGCGAAGACGAGGATGAGCCTCGCTAGCCAAACACTGGGGGACAATAGAAATTCCCACCGGAGGTCAAAACAGTGAACATGATTTACGCAACTCACATACCGAAGAGGAGGCGCCGGCGCGCACCCCGAGACATATATGCCGTGGAGCCCGTCACCCCCAAGTTCAACCCTTGGTCGGCCTGCCCGGTCACTTTTGATCACAGGGATCACCCGACTAGTATCCGGCACAGAGGATCAGCTGCCTTGGTGCTAGACCCAATAATTGACGGATACCATCTCACCCGAGTCCTTATCGACGGCGGCAGTAGTCAATCTGATATATCAGGACACCGTCTGCAAAATGGGGATAGACCCGGAAAGAAGCAGCCAAAGCAATACTACCTTTAAAGGAGTAATACCAGGCCTAGAGGCCCGCTGCATGGGCTCTCTAGTACTAGAGGTTGTATTCGGTTCTCCCGACAACTTCCGAAGCGAAGAATCAACCTTCGACATTGCTCCATTCTGAAGCGGCCATCACACACTACTCGGAAGAACGACCTTCGCTCATTTTAATGTAGTACCACATTATGCTTATCTTAAGCTTAAGATGCCCTGTCCACGTGGCATCATCATAGTTAGCGGAAACACGGAGCGTTCTGCTACCTCTTGAGCACTGCGTTGGTTTTCTCTTGAAGAGGAAAGGGTGATGCAGCAAAGTAGCGTAAGTATTTCCCTCAATTTTTGAGAACCAAGGTATCAATCCAGTAGGAGGCTACACGCGAGTCCCTCGCACCTGCACAAAACAAATAAATCCTCGCAACCAACACGATAAGGGGTTGTCAATCCCTACACGGTCACTTACGAGAGTGAGATCTGATAGATATGATAAGATAATATTTTTGGTATTTTTATGGTAAAGATGCAAAGTAAAATAAAAGCAATGAAAATAACTAAGTATTGGAAGATTAATATGATGAAGATAGACCCGGGGGCCATAGGTTTCACTAGTGGCTTCTCTCAAGAGCATAGGTATTTTACGGTGGGTGAACAAATTACTGTTGAGAAACTGATAAAATTGAGCATAGTTATGAGAATATCTAGGTATGATCATGTATATAGGCATCACGTCCGAGACAAGTAGACCGACTCCTGCCTGCATCTACTGCTATTACTCCACACATCGACCGCTATCCAGCATGCATCTAGAGTATTAAGTTCAAGAGAACAGAGTAACGCTTTAAGCAAGATGACATGATGTAGAGGGATAAACTCACGCAATATGATGAAAACCCCATCTTGTTATCCTCGATGGCAACAATCCAATACGTGCATTGCTGCCCCTACTGTCACTGGGAAAGGACACCGCAAGATTGAACCCAAAGCTAAGCACTTCTCCCATTGCAAGAAAGATCAATCTAGTAGGCCAAACCAAACTGATAATTCGAAGAGACTTGCAAAGATAACCAGTCATAGATAAAAGAATTCAGAGAAGATTCAAATATTGTTCATGGATAAACTTGATCATAAACCCACAGTTCATCGGTCTCAACAAACACACCGCAAAAGAAGATTACATCAAATAGGTCTCCACAAGAGAGGCGGAGAACTTTGTATTGAGATCCAAAAAGAGACAAGAAGCCATCTAGCTCATAACTATGGACCCGAAGGTCTGAGGTAAACTACTCACACTTCATCAGAAGGGCTACGGTGTTGATGCAGAACCTCTCCGTGATCAATGCCCCCTCCGGCGGAGCTCCGGAACAGGCCCCAAGATGGGATCTCGTGGATACAGAAAGTTACAGCGGTGGAATTAGGGTTTTGGATCCGTATCTGATCGTTTGGGGGTACATAGGTATATATAGGAGGAAGAAGTACGTCGGTGGAGCAACAGGGGGCCCACGAGGGTGGAGGGCGCGCCTAGGGGGTGGGGTAGGCGCGCCCCCCTACCTCGTGGCCTCCCTGTTGGTTGCTTGACGTATGGTCCAAGTCTCCGGGATCTTGTTCGTTCCAAAAATCACATTCCCGAAAGTTTCATTCCGTTTGGACTCCGTTTGATATTCCTTTTCTTCGAAACCCTAAAATAGGCAAAAAAAACAGCAATTCTGGGGTGGGCCTCCAGTTAGTAGGTTAGTCCCAAAAATAATATAAAAGTGGATAATAAAGCCCAATAATGTCCAAAACAGAAGATAATATAGCATGGAGCAATCAAAAATTATAGATACGTTGGAGACGTATCAAGCATCCCCAAGCTTAATTCTTGATGTGGAATGCTACTAGGCATAATTTCAATGTAATTCTTCTTAATTGTGGCATGAATATTCAAATCCAAAAGATTCAAGACTAAAGTTTAATATTGACATAGAAATAATAATACTTCAAGCATACTAACTAAGCAATTATGTCTTCTCAAAATAACATGGCCAAAGAAAGTTCATCCCTACAAAATCATATAGTTTAGTCATGCTTCATTTTAGTCACACAAGAATGCTCTCATCATGCACAACCCTGATGACAAGCCAAGCAATTGTTTCATACTTTAGTAATCTCAAACTTTATAAACCTTCACGCAATACATGAGCGTTAGCCATGTATATAGCACTATGAGTGGAATAGAGTATAATGATGGGGTTTATGTGGAGAAGACAAAAAAGAGAAAGTCTCACATAAACGAGGCTAATCAATGGGCTATGGAGATGCCCATCGATTGATGTTAATGCAAGGAGTAGGGATTTCCATGCAACGGATGCACTAGAGTTATAAATGTATGAAAGCTCAACAAAAGAAACTAGTGGGTGTGCATCCAACTTGCTTGCTCACGAAGACCTAGGGCACTTGAGGAGGCCCATTGTTGGAATATACAAGCCAAGTTCTATGATGAAAAATTCCCACTAGTATATGAAAGTGACAAAACAAGAGACTCTCTATCATGAAGATCATGGTGCTACTTTGAAGCACAAGTGTGAAAAAAAGATAGTAGCATTGTCCCTTTTCATTTCTCTTTTCCTTTTTGGGGGCCTTCTTTTTTTGGCCTTTCTATCTTTTTTTATTGGGACAATGCTCTATTAAATGATGATCATCACACTTCTATTTATTTACAACCCAATGATTACAACTCGATACTAGAACAAGGTATGACTCTATATGAATGACTCCGGCGGTGTACCGGGATATGCAATGAATCAAGTGTGACATGTATGAAAGAATTATGAACGGTGGCTTTGCCACAAATACGATGTCAACTACATGATCATGAAAAGCAATATGAAAATGATGAATGTGTCATGATAAACAGGATTGTGGAAAGTTGCATGGCAATATATCTCGGAATGGCTATGGAAATAACATAATAGGTAGGTATGGTGGCTGTTTTGACGAAGATATAAGGAGGTTTATGTGTGAAAGAGCGTATCATATCACGGGGTTTGGATGCACCGGCAAAGTTTGCACCAACTCTCAATGTGAGAAAGGGCAATGCACGGTACCAAAGAGGCTAGAAATGATGGAAGGGTGAGAGTGCGTGTAATCCATGGACTCAACATTAGTCATAAAGAACTCACATACTATTGCAAAAATCTACAAGTCATCAAAAACCAAGCACTACGCGCATGCTCCTAGGGGGATAGATTGGTAGGAAAAGACCATCGCTCGTCCCCGACCGCCACTCATAAGGAAGACAATCAAAGAACACCTCATGTTTCAAATTTGTTACATAACGTTTACCATACGTGCCTGCTACGGGACTTGCAAACTTCAACACAAGTATTTCTCAATTTCACAACTACTCAACTAGCACAACTTTAATATCACTACCTCCATATCTCAAAACAATCATCAAGCATCAAACTTCTCTTAGTATTCAAAACACTCATAAGAAAGTTTTTTACTAATCTTGAATACCTAGCATATTAGGATTATTTAATTAAATTACCATTCTATTTAAGAATCTCAAAATAATCGAAGTGAAGCATGAGAGATCAATAGTTTCTATAAAACAAATCCACCACCGTGCTCTAAAAGATATAAGTGAAGTACTAGTGCAAAACTATATAACTCAAAAGATATAAGTGAAGCACCTAGAGTATTCTAATAATTTCCGAATCATGTGTGTCTCTCTCAAAAGGTGTGTACAGAAAAGATGATTGCGGTAAACTAAAAAGTAAAGACTCAAATCATACAGGACGCTCCAAGCAAAACACATATCATGTGGTGAATAAAAATATAGCTCCAAGTAAAGTTACCGATGGAAGTAGACGAAAGAGGGGATGCTTTCCGGGGCATCCCCAAGCTTTGGCTTTTTGGTGTCCTTAGATTATCTTGTGGTGCCATGGTCATCCCCAATCTTAGGCTCTTGCCACTCCTTGTTCCATAATCCATCAAATCCTTACCCAAAACTTGAAAACTTCACAACACAAAACTTAAAGTAGAAAATCTCGTGAGCTCCGTTAGCGAAAGAAAACAAAATACCACTTCAAGGTACTGTAATGAACTCATTATTTATTTATATTGGTGTTAAACCTACTGCATTCCAACTTCTCTATGGTTTATAAACTATTTTACTAGCCATAGATTCATCAAAATAAGCAAACAACACACGAAAAACAGAATCTGTCAAAATCAGAACAGTTTGTAGTAATATGTAGCTAGCGCAAGATCTGGAACCCCAAAATTCTAAAATAAATTGCTGGACGTGAGGAATTTATGTATTAAACATCTTCAAAAGAATTAACTAAATAGCACTTTCCAAATAAAAATGGAAGCAGTTCTCGTGAGCGCTAAAGTTTCTGCTTTTTACAGCAAGATTAACAAGACTTTCCCCAAGTCTTCCCAACGGTTCTACTTGGCACAAACACTAATTAAAAAAAACACAACCAAAACAGAGGCTAGATAAATTATTTATTACTAAACAGGAGAAAAAAGCAAGGAATAAAAATAAAATTGGGTTGCCTCCCAACAAGCGCTATCGTTTAACGCCCCTAGCTAGGCATAAAAGCAAGGATGGATCTAGGTATTGCCATCTTTGGTAGGTAATCCATAAGTGGCTCTCATAATAGATTAATAAGGTAATTTAATTTTCTTTCTAGGAAAGTGTTCCATGCCTTTCCTTAACGGAAATTGGAATCTATTATTTCCTTCCTTCATATCAATAATTGCACCAATTGTTATAAGGAAAGGTCTACCAAGAATAATAGGACATGAAAGATTGCAATCTATGTCAAGAACAATAAAATCTACGGGCACATAGTTCCTATTTGCAACAATAAGAACATCATTAATTATTTCCATAGGTTTCTTAATAGTGGAATCCTCAAGGTGCAAGTTTAAAGAGCAATCATCAAAATCACGAAAACCTAACAAATCACACAAAGTCTTTGGAATCGTGGAAACACTAGAACCCAAATCACACAAAGCATAGCATTCATGATATTCAATTTTAATTTTAATAGTAGGTTCCCACTCATCATAAAGTTTTCTAGGGATAGAAACTTCGAACTCAAGTTTTTCTTCACAAGATTGCATCAAAGCATCAACGATATGTTTGGTAAGAGATTTATTTTGACTATAAGCATGAGGAGAATTTAACACGGATTGTAACAAGGGAATACAATCTATCAAAGAGCAATTATCATAATTAAATTCCTTTAAATCCAAAATAGTGGGTTCATTAACATCTAGAGTTTTGATCTCTTCAATCCCACTTTTATCAAATTTAGCATCAAGATCTAAAAACTCCAAATTTTTTGAACGCCTTCTTAGTAAAGGTGGATCATATTCAATCCCATTATTATCAAGATTCGTATTGCAAAACAAAGATTTAATAGGGGACACATCAATAACTTTTAGATCTTCATCTTTATTATCATGGAAACTAGAAGAACACGCTCTTATAAGGGAATCTTTCTTAGCATGCATCCTAGCGGTTCTTTCTTTGCACTCATCAATGGAAATTCTCATGGCTTTGAGAGACTCATTGATATCATGCTTAGATGGAATAGATCTAAGTTTCAAGGAATCGACATCAAGAGAAATTCTATCAACGTTCCTAGCCAACTCATCAATCTTAAGCAATTTTTCTTCAATCAAAGCATTGAAATTCTTTTGCGAAGTAATAAATTCTTTAATATTAGATTAAAATCAGAGGGCATCTTATTAAAATTTCCATAAGAATTGTTGTAGGAATTACCATAATTATTAGAGGAATTACTAGGATAAGGCCTAGGATTAAAGTTTCCTCTATACGTGTTGTTACCAAAATTGTTCCTACCAACAAAATTCACATCCATAGATTCATTATTATTCTCAATCAAAGTATACAAAGGCATATCATTAGGATTAGAAGAAACACTTTTATTAGCAAATAATTTCATAAGTTCATCCATCTTTCCACTCAAAACATTAATTTCTTCTATCGCGTGCACTTTCTTATTAGTAGATCTTTCGGTGTGCCATTGAGAATAATTAACCATAATATTATTTAGGAGTTTAGTAGCTTCTCCTAAAGTGATTTCCATAAAAGTGCCTCCCGCGGCCGAATCTAAAAGATTTCTAGAAGCAAAATTCAATCCGGCATAAAAAATTTGTATAATCATCCACAAATTTAAACCATGTGTTGGGCAATTACGTATCATTAATTTCATCCTCTCCCAAGCTTGTGCAACATGTTCATGATCAAGTTGCTTAAAATTAATAATATCCTTTCAAAAAGAGATGATCTTAGCGGGAGGAAAATACTTAGAGATAAAATTATCTTTGCACTTATTCCAAGAATCAATACTTTTTTAGGCAAAGACGAAAACCAAGCTTTAGCATGATCTCTAAGCGAAAAAGGAAATAGCTTCAATTTAACAATATCATTGTCCACATCTTTCTTCTTTTGCATATCACACAAATCAACGAAGCTATTTAGATGGGTAGCGGCATCTTCACTAGGAAGGCCGGAAAACAGATCTTTCATGACAAGATTTAGCAAGGCAGCATTAATTTCACAAGATTCCGCATCGGTAAGAGGAGCAATCGGAGTGCTAATAAAATCATTATTGTTGGTATTGGTAAAGTCACACAATTTAGTGTTATTTTGAGCCATCGTGACAAGAAAGCAATCCAACACACAAGCAAACAAGAAACGGGCAAAAAGAGGCAAATAGAGAAAGAGAGGGAGGATAGAGAGAGAGAGGGCGAATGAAACGAAAAGGGTGAAGTGGGGGAGAGGAAAACGAGAGGCAAATGGCAAAAAATGTAATGCGGGAGATAAGGGTTTGTGATGGGTACTTGGTATGTTTGACTTTTGCGTAGACCTCCCCGGCAACGGCGCCAGAAATCCTTCTTGCTACCTCTTGAGCACTGCGTTGGTTTTCTCTTGAAGAGGAAAGGGTGATGCAGCAAAGTAGCGTAAGTATTTCCCTTAATTTTTGAGAACCAAGGTATCAATCCAGTAGGAGGCTACGCGTGAGTCCCTCGCACCTGCACAAAACAAATAAATCCTCGCAACCAACGCGATAAGGGGTTGTCAATCCCTACACGGTCACTTAAGAGAGTGAGATCTGATAGATATGATAAGATAATATTTTTGGTATTTTTATGATAAAGATGAAAAGTAAAATAAAAGCAATGAAAATAACTAAGTATTGGAAGATTAATATGATGAAGATAGACCCGGGGGCCATAGGTTTCACTAGTGGCTTATCTCAAGAGCATAGGTATTTTACGGTGGGTGAACAAATTATTGTTGAGCAATTGACAGAATTGAGCATAGTTATGAGAATATCTAGGTATGATCATGTATATAGGCATCATGTCCGAGACAAGTAGACCGACTCCTGCCTGCATCTACTACTATTACTCCACACATCGACCGCTATCCAGCATGCATCTAGAGTATTAAGTTCAAGAGAACAGAGTAACGCTTTAAGCAAGATGACATGATGTAGAGGGATAAACTCATGCAATATGATGAAAACCCCATCTTGTTATCCTCGATGGCAACAATACAATATGTGCCTTGCTGCCCCTACTGTCACTGGGAAAGGACACCGCAAGATTGAACCCAAAGCTAAGCACTTCTCCCATTGCAAGAAAGATCAATCTAGTAGGCCAAACCAAACTGATAATCCGAATAGCCTTGCAAAGATAACCAATCATACATAAAAGAATTCAGAGAAGATTCAAATATTGTTCATAAATAAACTTGATCAGAAACCCACAATTCACCAGTCTCAACAAACACACCGCAAAAGAAGATTACATCAAATAGATCTCCACAAGAGAGGGGGAGAACTTTGTATTGAGATCCAAAAAGAGAGAAGAAGCCATCTAGCTAATAACTATGGACCCGAAGGTCTGAGGTAAACTACTCACACTTCATCGGAAGGGCTATGGTGTTGATGTAGAAGCCCTCCGTGATCGATGCCCCCTCCGGCAGAGCTCCGGAAAATGCCCCAAGATGGGATCTCGTGGATACAGAAAGTTACGGCGGTGGAATTAGGGTTTTGGCTCCGCATATGATCATTTGGGGGTACGTAGGTATATATAGGAGGAAGAAGAACGTCGGTGGAGCAACAAGGGGCCCACGAGGGTGGAGGGCGTGCCTGGGGGAGGGTAGGTGCGCCCCCTACCTCGTGGACTCCCTGTTGGTTGCTTGATGTAGGGTCCAAGTCTCCTGGATCTTGTTCGTTCCAAAAATCACGTTCCCGAAGATTTCATTCCGTTTGGACTCCGTTTGATATTCCTTTTCTTCGAAACCCTAAAATAGGAAAAAAACGCAATTCTGGGCTGGGCCTCCGGTTAGTAGGTTAGTCCCAAAAATAATATAAAAGTGGATAATAAAGGCCAATAATGTCCAAAACTGAAGATAATATAGCATGGAGCAATCAAAAATTATAGATACGTTGGAGACGTATCATGCTCCTCTCGTACGGAGGAATATGTGGCGGCTCTAGCAGCCAATCATTGAACGGCCTCTCCAACCAGAAGAAATGATTGGTCATCAAGACCGTGGACACGGTTAGACGAGTCCGGCGCACCACTAGCTGTAGCAGCTCAGATAAACTTGATATTGGGTCGATGGATATACCCCCATAGGTGGTGCTAGGGGCTTCCTGCATGTAAAAAGGGCTACAGTTCGGCTTGACCCTATTTAGATTGCATTTTAATGGTTCATTAAGAATAACCAATTTTTCGCACGAAGACTTTCACCTGCATTTTTCTCTTTTACAGATGATCATCATGCTACACCCTTCTAGAATATGGCACAGCGGAGACACAGGCGCAGACGTGCAGCAGGGCCCCGCTCAAAGGCTTCTTTTTAGATTAAGACCCTGTGTAAATCTTTTTTACTGTCTCTTATTGCTTCACTCCCTCCGGATACTCAACACATCCGAAAGGGATGCTGGCGTTATTGGCATTTCGTCACGTCAGACTAATGCAAGTACCTGGAAAATCAGGGCTCATTATCGAGGGCGTTACTCAGCCCAGTATATGTTGTAAAGTCCGAATACCTTAGAGAGTGTTCGACGTCGCGAGTTTGGTCTTATATGCATCAGCTCCGAATCATGTCTTTGGTCAATAGTTGGGTTTGCCCGGCTCCCGTGTTTTGCTACCTTACGTTTCGCTCTATCGGCTAAGGTGGCACCGGGAGAACTACTGTGATTGTGCCCTAGTTCATCTACATGAGCACCTCAGTAGAGAAAGCCGAAAACTTACTATCATGATAAAGCGTGAGACTGGTCAACCACTCGATGACTCAGCGGAATCTTCATGATTTATCCACATTAACGAAGGACCGGCTTCCCGGTCATGTATGTACGCACACCGTACTCGGCTGAGCGCGGAAGTACGAGGGGCTATATAGTAGCCCCATCGTCAAACTCCTATGGCTAAGAGAAAGTGTTAAAGCTATATAGTCCGATTGCCTTGTTCGTCGCGCTATCACCTCCTTAATGGACCAAGACGTTGGGTTAAGTGTGAATACGCGCTTTTCCAAACACCCCCACATTATGTGCGTGGGGGCTGAAGCCGACAACTACAAACTTTCAGGTTATATACATACATAAACGGCTGCACAGGAGGCACCATAATAATTTCACGCAAAAGTATAAATATAGCCTTTATAATCCAAATAGCATTGTTTTTACAATTGGGATAAACGTCACTCAAACATGATACTCTTCGAGCACTAAGCCTCTATTAAACGAGCGCCTTCTAGGACTTCTTCAAAATAGTGCTCAGCCAAGACCTAGCCTATGGCCGGATCCCGGGTTGCAATGGCGGTGGCCTCCATCTCTGCCCAGTATGTCTTAACACAGGCAAGAGCCATCCGCGCACCCTCTATGCACGCCGACCTCTTTGCAGCGTCGATATGCGGCACAACACCAAGGAATCATTGCACTAAACCAAAATAACTATTCTGCCTTGGTCCCTTCGGCCAAAGATGATCCATGACAGACCTCATGGCAAGTCCGGACAACCTATGGAGCTCGGCCCACTCAGGCATTTGATCATTTAACAGCAGCTGACGCGTTGGAGCACTGAACTGCGACCAGAATAATCTTTCCACTTCATGATCTTTCTGATCTTTGAAAAACTCAGTCGCATCAGCAGCACTCATTGCCAAGTCCAAGTACGTGTCTGCAGCCCTCCATAATTGATCCAAATGGGCATACTTCGGATCTCCGAACTTCGTCCGCAACAAAAAGGGCTTCCCAGCCGTGATATCTCCGGCTTGACGGAGCTCCTCCTTCGCCGCTCTGATTTGAGAGCGGGTTTCCTTGGCTGCTTCCACGGCTTTCTTCAGGTCAGCCACTTTCGCTTGGCTTTCCTTCTTAAGAAGCTCATATCTGTCGGGGGCATCTTTCAGCTCAACAGCCATCTTGGCTATTTTATCTTCACTCTGGCCACGAGCAGCATGTTCGGCTCTTAAGTCTACGGCCGCCTTTAGGGCGGCCGCATCACTTCTCATGGCTTGTTCCTTGGCTTGGGCAAGTTCTGCCCGAAGGGTCTCCACAGCGGTTGCTCCATCTACAATTACAACATATTATAGATACTAGCATCATGCTCCTCTTAATATTTGTTGACCACCCGAAAATACATACCCTGTGCCTCGTGATGACCCACAAGTATAGGGGATCTATCGTAGTCCTTTCGATAAGTAAGAGTGTCGAATCCAGCGAGGAGCAGAAGGAAATGATAAGCGGTTTCCAGCAAGGTATTCTCTGCAAGTACTGAAATAAGTGGTAACTGATAGTTTTGTGATAAGATAATTGTAACGAGCAACAAGTAACAAAAGTAAATAAGGTGCAACAAGGTGGCCCAATCCTTTTTGTAGCAAAGGACAAGCCTGGACAAACTCTTATATGATGTAAAGCACTCCCGAGGACACATGGGAATATCGTCAAGCTAGTTTTCATCACGCTCATATGATTCGCGTTCGGTACTTTGATAATTTGGTATGTGGGTGGACCGGTTCTTAGGTGCTGCCCTTACTTGGACAAACATCCCACTTATGATTAACCTCTATTGCAAGCATCCGCAAATACAACAAAAGTATTAAGGTAAACCTAACCATAGAATGAAACATATGGACCCAAATCAGCCCCTTACGAAGCAACGCATAAACTAGGGTTTAAGCTTCTGTCACTCTAGCAACCCATCATATACTTATTACTTCCCAATGCCTTCCTCTAGGCCCAAACAATGGTGAAGTATCATGTAGTCGACGTTCACATAACACCAGTAGAGGAGAGACAACATACATCTCATCAAAATATCGAACGAATACCAAATTCACATGACTACTAATAGCAAGACTTCTCCCATGTCCACAGGAACAAAAGTAACTACTCACAAAGCATAAACACGTTCATAATCAGAGGGGAATTAATATGCATATAGGATCTGAACATATGATCTTCCACCAATTAAACCAACTAGCATCAACTACAAGGAGTAATTAACACTACTAGCAACCTACTAGCACCAATCCCGGACTTGGAGACAAGAATTGGATACAAGAGATGAACTAGGGTTTTGAGATGAGATGGTGCTGATGAAGATGTTGATGGAGATTGCCCTCTCCCGATGAGAGGAGTGTTGGTGATGACGATGGCGATGATTTCCCCCTCCGGGAGGGAAGTTTCCCCGGGAGAACAGCCCCGCCAGAACCCTAGATTGGCTCCGGCAAGGTTCCGCCTCGTGGTGGCGGAGTTTCGTCCGAGAAGATGGCTTATGATTTTTCCCATCCAAAGAGTCCATATAGCAGAAGATGGTCACCGGAGGGCCACCAGGGGGCCCACGAGGTAGGGGGGCCCGCCTAGGGGGGTAGGGCGTGCCCCCACCCTCCTGGGCAGGGTGTGGCCCCCTGGTGAAGTTCTTGCGCTCAATGTTGTTTATATATTTGGGAAACATCATCCGTGATGTTTCAGGACTTTTGGAGCTGTGCAAAATAGGTCTCTAATATTTGCTCCTTTTACAGCCAGAATCCCAGCTGCCGGCATTCTCCCTCTTTATGTAAACCTTGTAAAATAAGAGAGAATAGGCATAAGTATTGTGACATAATGTGTAATAACAACCCATAATGCAATAAATATTGATATAAAAGCATGATGCAAAATGGACGTATCACCTTGTCAAGCCGCTTGTTCACAAGTGCAATGTCGGCATCTGCCGCGTCAAGTTGCCGCCTCAGTCCGGCAAACTCCGCAGTACGGCTAGCCACCGAACCCTCAGCCACGTGCACATGAAAACAGCGCGATCATTACCTAGAACTATGATCCTCTGTTTGCTGCCTCTGGACGGCAACCAGAGTCTCATGGGCTACTATCTGTATAGAGCACACCTAGCGTGTGCGGTACCGTCAAAAAAATTATATATTACTTTGCATACCTCAAAGCCTCTTAGCAGGCTCGTAAAAGTCTCATGCAACCCACTTTTGGCGGATGAAATACTCTCAACCACCGTACCCATTAAAGTACGATGCGCCTCTGAGATAGCCACTTGCTCCAAAAGACCCATCAGTGCGTCCGGTTGTGCACCGGACAATCCCAAACTCTTTATGTTGCTCTCCTTAAGAGCCGAATACTCCGGACTTCGGGTGGCCGAAGGGTTACCTTCTGGCCTTGGCGGATCAGGAGAAATCCTCCGTGATGACACATCAGGGTCGTCCGCCCTAGGAGGCGGGGAGACAGGGGGGCGTTTCGCTCTTCATCATCTCCGGAAGAAGATCCCCCGAAGAGGAACTCTGTCGAGAAGGGCTATGAGCCAGACTACAAGATATATGTCTCGGTTATTGTCCTCGGAGATAAAGCAGGATATATTTATCAAAAGTACTCTTCTTCACTTATACCTCGATGGAGGGCTGGCCCCCTTGCGGGCACTGTGCGGTAAGGACGCCCCCCGGGGCAGGTGATAAGTCTCCAACATATCTATAATTTTTTATTGCTCCATGCTATATTATCTACTGTTTTGGACATTATTAGGCTTTATTATCCACTTTTATATTATTTTTGGGACTAACCTATTAACCAGAGGCCCAACCCAGAATTGTTGTTTTTTGCCTGTTTTAGGGTTTCGAAGAAAAGGAATATCAACGGAGTCCAAACGGAATGAAACCTTCGGAAACGTGATTTTCTCATCAGATAAGATCCGGGAGACTTGGACCCTCCGTCAAGAAAGCCACGAGGTGGTCACGAGGGTGGAGGGCGCCCCCCTAGGGCGCGCCCCCTGCCTCGCGGGCCCCCCGAAGCTCCACCGACGTACTTATTCCTCCTATATATATCCACGTACCCCCAAACGATCAGATACGGAGCCAAAAACCTAATTCCATCGCCGCAACTTTCTGTATCCACGAGATCCCATCTTGGGGCCTGTTCTGGAGCTCCACCGGAGGGGGCATCGATCACAGAGGGCTTCTACATCATCATGCAAGCCTCTCCGATGAAGTGTGAGTAGTTTACTTCAGACCTACGGGTCCATAGCAAGTAGCTAGATGGCTTCTTATCTCTTTTTGGATCTCAATACAATGTTCTCCCCTATCTCGTGGAGATCTATTCGATGTAATCTTCTTTTTGCGGTGTGTTTGTTGAGACCAATGGATTGTGGGTTTATGATCAAGTCTATCTATGAATAATATTTGAATCTTCTCTGAATTCTTTTATGTATGATTGGTTATCTTTGCAAGTCTCTTCGAATTATCAGTTTGGTTTGGCTTACTATATTGGTTGTTCTTGCCATGGGAAAAGTGCTTAGCTTTGGGTTTGATCTTGCGGTGTCCTTTCCCGGTGACAGAAGGGGCAGCAAGGCATGTATTGTATCGTTGCCATCAAGGATAACAAGATGTTTTTTTATCATATTGCATGAAATTATCCCTCTACATCATGTCATCTTGCTTAAGGCGTTACTCTACTTTTTACTTAATACTCTAGATGCATGTTGGATAGCGGTCGATGAGTGGAGTAATAGTAGTAGATGCAGAATCGTTTCGGTCTACTTGTCTCGGACGTGATGCCTATATACATGATCATACCTAGATATTCTCATAACTATGCTCAATTCTGTCAATTGCTCAACAATAATTTGTTCACCCACCGTAGAATACTTATGCTCTTGAGAGAAGCCACTAGTGAAACCTATGGCCCCCGGGTCTCTTTCTCATCATGTCAATCTCCATCACTTTATTATTGCTTTGCTTTTACTTTTTACTTTGCATCTCTATACCAAAAATACCAAAAATATTATTTATCATCTCTATCAGATCTCACTTTCGTAAGTGACCGTGAAGGGATTGACAACCCCTAAGCGTGTTGGTTTCTTGAGCTATTGTTTTTGTGTAGGTACGAGGGACTTGTGTGTGGCCTCCTACGGGATTGATACCTTGGTTCTCAAAAACTGAGGGAAATACTTACGCTACTTTGCTGCATCATCCTCTCCTCTTCGGGGAAATCCAAAGCAGTGCTCACGAGGTAGCAAGAAGAATTTCTAGCGCCGTTGCCAGGGAGTCTGCGCAAAAGTCAACATACCAAGTACCCATCACAATCCTTATCTCCCGCATTACATTATTTGTCATTTGCCTCTCGTTTTCCTCCCCCCCCCAATTCACCCTTGCCGTTTTATTCGCCCTCTCTCTCTCTATCCTCCCTCTCTTTCTCTATTTGCCTCTTTTTCTCATCTGCTTTTTGTTTGCTTGTGTGTTGGATTGCTTGTTTGTCACGATGGCTCAAGATAATACTAAATTGTGTGACTTCACCAATACCAACAATAATGATTTCCTTAGCACTCCGATGGCTCCTCTTACCGATGTTGAATCTTGTGAAATTAATACTGATTTGCTGAATCTTGTCATGAAAGATCCGTTCTCCGGCCTTCCTAGTGAAGATGCCGCTACCCATCTTAATAGCTTCGTTGATTTGTGTGACATGCAAAAGAAGAAATATGTCAATAATGATATTGTTAAATTGAAGCTATTTCCTTTTTCGCTTAGAGATCGTGCTAAAGCTTGGTTTTCATCTTTGCCTAAAAATAGTATTGATTCATGGAACAAGTGCAAAGATCATCTCTCTTAGAAACGATATTATGAATTTTAAGCAACTTGATCATTAACATGTTGCACAAGCTTGGGAGAGAATGAAATTAATGATACGTAATTGCCCTACTCATGGTTTGAGCTTGTGGATGATTATACAAATTTTTTATGCTGGATTGAATTTTGCTTCTAGAAATCTTTTAGATTCGGCCGCGGGAGGAACTTTTATGGAAATCACTTTAGGAGAAGCTACTAAACTCCTAGATAATATTATGGTTAATTATTCTCAATGGCGTACTGAAAGATCTACTGAAAAGGTGCATGCGATAGAACAAAATTAATGTTTTGAGTGGAAAGATGGATGAATTTATGAAATTATTTGCTAATAAGAGTGTTTCTTATTATCCTAATGATGTGCCCTTGTATACTATGATTGAGAATAATAATGGATCTATGGATGTGAATTTTGTTGGTAGGAACAATTTTGGTAACAACGCGTATAGAGGAAATTTCAACCCTAGGCCTTATCCTAGTAATCCCTCTAATAATTATGATAATTCCTACAACAATTCTTATGGAAATTATAATAAGATTCCCTCTGATTTTGAATCTAATATTAAAGAATTTATTTCTTCGCAAAAGAATTTTAATGCTATGATTGAAGAAAAATTGCTTAAGATTGATGATTTGACTAGGAACATTGATAGAATTGCTCTTGATGTTGATTCTTGGAAACTTAGATCTATTCCACCTAGCATGATATTAATGAGTATCTCAAAGCCATGAGAATTTCCATTGACGAGTGCAAAGAAAGAACCGCTAGGATGCATGCTAACAAAGATGCCTTTATAAAAGTGTGTTCTTCTAGTTGCTATGAAAATAATGATGATCTGAAAGTTATTGATGTGTCCCCTATTAAATCATTGTTTTGCAATATGAATCTTGATAATGATGGGACTGAATATGATCCACCTTTACCTAGAAGGCGTTCCAATAATTCTAAATCTTTTGATGTTGATGCTAAATTTGATAAAAGTGGGATTGAAGAAATTAAAACCCTAGATATTGCTAAACCCACTATTATGGATTTCAAGGAATTTAACTATGAAAATTGCTCTTTGATTGATTGTATTTCCTTGTTGCAATCTGTGCTAAAATCTCCTCATGCTTATAGTCAAAATAAAGCATTTACTAAACATATCGTTGATGCCTTGATGTAATCTTATGAAGAAAAACTTGAATTGGAAGTTTCTATCCCTTGAAAACTTTATGATGAGTGGGAACCAACTATTAAAATTAAAATGAAAAATCATGAGTTTTATGCTTTGTGTGATTTGGGTGCTAGTGTCTCTACTATTCCCAAAACTTTGTGTGATTTGCTAGATTTCCGTAATTTTGATGATTGCTCTCTAAACTTGCATCTTGCGGATTCCACTATTAAGAAACCTATGGGAAGAATTAATAATGTTATTATTGTTGAAAATAGGAATTATGTGCCCGTAGATTTTATCGTTCTTGATATAGATTGCAATCCTTCTTGTCCTATTATTCTCGGTAGACCTTTCCTTAGAACGGTTGGTGCAATTATTCATATGAAGGAAGGGAATATTAGATTTCAATTTCCATTAAAAAAAGGGCATGGAACACTTCCCTAGAAACAAAACAAAATTATCATATGAATCTATCATGAGAGCCACTTATGGATTGCCTACCAAAGATGGCAATACCTAGATCTATTCTTGCTTGTTATGCCTAGCTAAGGGCGTTAAATGATAGCCCTTGTTGGGAGGCAACCCATTTTATTTTTATTCCTTGCTTTTTGCTCCTGTTTAGTAATAAATAAATTATTTAGCCTCTGTTTTTGTTGTGTTTTTTGTGTTTAATTAGTGTTTGTGCCAAGTAGAACCGTTGGGAAGACTTGGGGAAAGTTTTGTTGAACTTGCTGTAAAAAACAGAAACTTTAGCACTCACGAGAACTGCTGTCATTTTTATTTGGAGAGTGATATTTAGTTAATTATTTTTTCATATGATTAAAAGATAAAGTCCTCACGTCCATCAATTTATTTTAGAATTTTTGGGGTTCCAGATCTTGCGCTAGCTACAGATTACTACAGACTGTTCTGTTTTTGACAGATTCTGTTTTTCGTGTGTTGTTTGCTTATTTTGATGAATCTATGGCTAGTAAATTAGTTTATAATCCATATAGAAGTTGTAACACAGTAGGTATAACAACCATATAAATAAAGAATGATTTCATTACAGTACCTTGAAGTGGTCTTTTGTTTCCTTTCGCTAACGGAGCTGGCGAGTTTTCTACTTTAAGTTTTGTGTTGTGAAGTTTTCAAGTTTTGGGTAAAGATTTGATGGATTATGGAACAAGGAGTGGAAAGATCCTAAGCTTGGGGATGCCCCTGGCACCCCCAAGATAATCTAAACACACCTAAAAGCCAAAGCTTGGGGATGCCCCGGAAGGCATCCTCTCTTTCGTCTACTTCTATCGGTAACTTTACTTGGAGCTATATTTTTATTCACCACATGATATGTGTTTTGCTTGAAGCATCTTTTATGATTTGAGTCTTTGCTTGTTAGTTTACCACAATCATCCTTGCTGTACACACCTTTTGAGAGATCCATACATAATTTGGAATTTGATAGAATACTCTATGTGCTTCACTTATATCTTTTGAGTTATGTAATTTTGCTCTAGTGCTTCACTTATATCATTTTAGAGCACGGTGGTGGATTTGTTTTATAGAAACTATTGATCTCTCATGCTTCACTTAGATTATTTTGAGAGTCTTAATAGTATGGTAATTTGCTTAATAATAATATGCTTGGTATTCAAGATTTGTAAAACTTTCTTTTGAGTGCGTTAAATACTAAGAAAAAATTGATGCTTGATAATTGTTTTGAGATATGAGGATGGTGATATTAAAGTCATGCTAGTTGAGTAGTTGTGAACTTGAGAAATGCTTGTGTTAAAGTTTGTGATTCCCGTAGCATGCACGTATGGTGAACCGTTATGTGATGAAGTCGGAGCATGATTTATTTATTGATTGTCTTCCTTATGAGTGGCGGTCGGGGATGAGCGATGGTCTTTTCCTACCAATATATCCCCCTAGGAGCATGCGCGTAATACTTTGCTTTGATAACTTCTAGATTTTTGCAAAAAGTATATCAGTTCTTTATGACTAATGTTGAGTCCATGGATTATACGCACTTTCCTTCCTTCCACCTTTGCTAGCCTCTCTAATACCGCGCACTTTTTGCCGGTATCATACACCCACCAAATACCTTCCTCAAAACAGCCACCATACCTACCTATCATGGCATTTCCATAGCCATTCCGAGATATATTGCCATGCAACTTTCCACTGTTCTGTTCATTATGACACACTCCATCATTGTCATATTGCTAGCATGATCATGTAGTTGACATTGTATTTGTGGAAAAGCCACCGTTCATAATTCTTTCATACATGTCACTCTTGATTCATTTCATATCCCGGTACACCGCCGGAGGCATTCATATAGAGTCATTTTTTGTTCTAAGTATTGAGTTGTAATTGTTGAGTTGTAAGAAAAAAAAAGTGTGATGATCATCATTTTAGAGCATTGTCCCAAGTGAGGAAAGGATGATGGAGACTATGATTCCCCCACAAGTCGGGATTAGACCCCGGACGAAAAAAAGAGGCCATAAAAAAAGAGAAGGCCCAAACAAAAAATGAGAGAAAAAGAGAGAAGGGACAATGTTACTATCCTTTTACCACACTTGTGCTTCAAAGTAGCACCATGATCTTCATTGTAGAGAGTCTCTCATTCTGTCACTTTCATATACTAGTGGGAATTTTTCATTATAGAACTTGGCTTGTATATTCCAATGATGGGCTTCCTCAAAATGCCCTAGGTCTACGTGAGAAAGTGAGTTGGATGCACACCCACTTAGTTTCTTTTGTTGAGCTTTCATATACTTATAGCTCTAGTGCATCCGTTGCATGGCAATCCCTACTCACTCACATTGATATCTATTGATGGGCATCTCCATAGCCCGTTGATACGCCTAGTTGATGTGAGACTATCTTCCCCTCTTTTTGTCTTCTCCACAACCACCATTCTATTCCACATATAGTGCTATATCCATGGCTCACGGTCATGTATTGCGTGAAGATCGAAAAAGTTTTGAAAATGTCAAAAGTATGAAACAATTTCTTGGCTTGTCATCAGGGTTGTGCATGATTTAAATACTTTGTGTGGTGAAGATAGAGCATAGCCAGACTATATGATTTTGTAGTGATAGCTTTCTTTGGCCATGTTATTTTGAGAAGACATAATTGCTTTGTTAGTATGCTTGAAATATTATTATTTTTATGTCAACATGAACTTTTGTCTTGAATCTTTGGAATTTGAATATTCATACCACAATTAAGAAGATTTACATTGAAATTATGCCAAGTGGCACTCCGCATCAAAAATTCTGTTTTTATCATTTGCCTACTCGGGGACGAGCAGGAATTAAGCTTGGGGATGCTTGATATGTCTCCAACGTATCTATAATTTTTGATTGCTCCATGCTATATTATATACTGTTTTGGACATTATTGGGCTTTATTATCCACTTTTATATTATTTTTGGGACTAACCTATTAACCGGAGGCCCAGCCCAAAATTGTTGTTTTTTGCCTGTTTTAGGGTTTCGAAGAAAAGGAATATCAAACGGAGTCCAAACGGAATGAAACCTTCGGAAACGTGATTTTCTCATCAGATAAGATCCAGGAGACTTGGACCCTCCGTCAAGAAAGCCACGAGGTGGTCACGAGGGTGGAGGGCGCGCCTCCTAGGGCGCGCCCCCTGCCTCGTGGGCCCCTCGAAGCTCCATCGGCGTACTTCTTCCTCCTATATATATCCACGTACCCCCAAACGATTAGATACAGAGCCAAAAACCTAATTCCACCGCCGCAACTTTCTATATCCACGAGATCCCATCTTGGGGCCTGTTCCGGAGCTCCGTCGGAGGGGGCATCGATCATGGAGGGCTTCTACATCATCATCCAAGCCTCTCCGATGAAGTGTGAGTAGTTTACTTCAGACCTACGGGTCCATAGCTAGTAGCTAGATAGCTTCTTCTCTCTTTTTTGATCTCAATACAATGTTCTCCCCTCTCTCGTGGAGATCTAATCGATGTAATCTTCTTTTTGCGGTGTGTTTGTTGAGACCGATGAATTGTGGGTTTATGATCAAGTCTATCTATGAATAATATTTGAATCTTCTCTGAATTCTTTTATGTATGATTGGTTATCTTTGCAAGTCTCTTTGAATTATTAGTTTGGTATGGCCTACTAGATTGGTTGTTCTTGCCATGGGAGAAGTGCTTAGCTTTGGGTTCGATCTTGCGGTGTCCTTTCCCAGTGACAGAAGGGGCAGCAAGGCACGTATTGTATCGTTGCCATCAAGGATAACAAGATGGGTTTTTTTTTATCATATTGCATGAAATTATCCCTCTACAGCATGTCATCTTGCTTAAGGCGTTACTCTGTTTTTAACTTAATACTCTAGATGCATGCTGGATAGCGGTCGATGAGTGGAGTAATAGTAGTAGATGCAGAATCGTTTCGGTCTACTTGCCTCGAACGTGATGCCTATATACATGATCATACCTAGATATTCTCATAACTATGCTCAATTATGTCAATTGCTCAATAGTAATTTGTTCACCCACCGTAGAATACTTATGCTCTTGAGAGAAGTCAGTAGTGAAACCTATGGCCCCCGGGTCTCTTTCTCACCATATCAATCTCCATCACTTTATTATTGCTTTGCTTTTACTTTTTACTTTGCATCTCTATACCAAAAATACCAAAAATATTATTTATCATCTCTATTAGATCTCACTTTCGTAAGTGACCGTGAAGGGATTGACAACCCCTAAGCGCGTTGGTTGCGTTGAGCTATTGTTTTTGTGTAGGTACGAGGGACTTGTGCGTGGCCTCCTACTAGATTGATACCTTGGTTCTCAAAAACTGAGGGAAATACTTACGCTACTTTGCTGCATCATCCTCTCCTCTTTGGGGAAATCCAACGCAGTGCTCAAGAGGTAGCAGCAGGGCCCCCTGGCGAAGGTTTCTTCCCTCGTTTGGAAACCTTCATTTCCAAGTCTTCAAAGGCGGTCCTTTTCCTTCCCTAGGGAGAGGGGATTCTAGATTCTTCTCCATGACTATCCTCCTTCGCGGAGACACTAATTCCCCCGGTTTGGGTGAGTAATGCGTGAAGCCCGCTTTTGGCTTCTTTATTCCTCCCTTTATCTTCCCCTGATGGCACTTGGTAAGGTGCGTGCTCAAGCATCCTGACTAGTACAGGATCCGGTGAGCCTTCGGGAAGGGGGGCCGAACACCTGATCATCTTCGCGTTTCTTATCCGGTCTTGGACGAGAGCGATTTTTTCAGAAAGATGTTGTGACAAATAAAAAGACAGCATGTTCGGCCGCAGAATTACTTACGTGGATATCTAGACGGTTGCAATTGAGACCCGCATCCTCGGTGGTGTTCGAACACTTTATTCGTGATCCAAAGACCAATCCATACATCTCTTCGAGTGTCACGCAGAAGAATTGCTGAATAGTTCGCGGTCCTTCCGGGTTGAACTCCCACATACGGAGAGATCGACGTTGGCATGGCAGGACCCGACGAACTAGCATAACTTGCATTACCTTGACAACACTGACATCCCTCTTGAGGAGATCTCGGATGCGACTTTGCAATGTCAGCACATCATTAACTGGCCCCCAGTCCAGCCCCTTGTTGACCCATGACGCCAGTTGCAGCGGCGGGCCCGAGCGGAAGGCGTGGGTAGCTGCCCACTTCGTACTTTGGGAAGCTGTGATGTAAAACCACCCCCGCTGCCATAAGTTGGACACCTCCGGGAAGGAACCCTTTGGCCATAGAGCATCGGCGCCTTTGCCTATTATGGCACCTCCACATTCTGCGTGTCGCCCATCGATCGTCTTCGGCTTCACATTGAAGGTCTTGAGCCATAAGCCCAAGTATGGGGTGATGCGGAGGAAGGCCTCACACACGACGATAAACGACGAGATGTGAAGGATGGAATCTGGAGCTAGATCGTGGAAATCGAGCCAGTAATAGAACATAAGCCCTCTAACAAAGGGATCAAGACTAAAGGCTATCCCCGGGAGGAAATGGGAAACAAATACGACACTCTCGTTGGGTTCGGGAGTGGGATGACCTGCCCTTGAGCAGGTGTAGGAACGAAAGTATGTCTAGAGGGGGGTGATTAGACTACTTGACCAATTAAAAATCTATCCTTTTCCCAATTTTAGTCTTTGGCAGATTTTAGCTATCTTAGCACAAGTCAAGCAATCTTAACACAATTCAAGCAAGCATGCAAAGAGTCTATGAGCAGCGGAAAGTAAAGCATGCAACTTGCAAGAATGTAAAGGGAAGGGTTTGGAGAATTCAAATGCAATTGGAGACACAAATGTTTTTGTCATGGTTCCGATAGGTGGTGCTATCGTACATCCACGTTGATGGAGACTTCAACCCACGAAGGGTAACGGTTGCGCGAGTCCACGGAGGGCTCCACCCACGAAGGGTCCACGAAGAAGCAACCTTGTCTATCCCATCATGGCCATCGCCCACGAAGGACTTGCCTCACTAGCGGTAGATCTTCACGAAGTAGGCGATCTCCTTGCCCTTACAAACTCCTTGGTTCAACTCCACAATCTTGTCGGAGGCTCCCAAGTGACACCTAGCCAATCTAGGAGACACCACTCTCCAAGAAGTAACAAATGGTGTGTTGATGATGAACTCCTTGCTCTTGTGCTTCAAATGATAGTCTCCCCAACACTCAACTCTCTCTCACAGGATATGGATTTGGTGGAAAGAAGATTTGAGTGGAAAGCAACTTGGGGAAGGCTAGAGATCAAGATTCATATGGTGGGAATGGAATATCTTGGCCTCAACACATGGATAGTTGGTTCTCTCTCAGAAAATGTATATTGGAAGTGTAGGTATGTTCTGATTGCTCTCTCCACGAATGAAGAGTGGGTGGAGGGGTATATATAGCCTCCACACAAAAACTAACCGTTACACACAATTTACCAATCTCGGTGAGACCGAATTGAGAAACTCGGTCGGACCGATTTAGCAAACCTAGTGACCGTTAGGATTTTCAGTGGGACTAAGATGCAACTCGGTGGGACCTATATGGTTAGGGTTAGGGCATAACGTAATCTCGATGTGACCGATTAAACAAACTCGGTGGGACCGATTTTGGTAATAAGCTAACCAGAGAGTTGGTCAGGTAAACTCGGTGGGACCAATCGCTCATTTCGGTGGGACCGAAATGTTACAAAAGGGAAACAGAGAGTTTACATTGCAATCTCGGTGGGACCGATCGCTCATATCGGTAGGACCGAAACGTTACAAAGGGAAACAGAGAGATTACAACCCCATCTCGGTGTGACCGAAATCCGTATCGGTGAGACCGATTTGCCTAGGGTTTGTGGCAGTGGCTATGACATCTGAACTCGGTGGCGCCGGATAGAAAGAATCGGTGGGGCCGAGTTTGACTTTTGGTTTAGGTCATATGTGGATGTGGGAAGGTAGTTGAGGGTTTTTGGAGCATATCACTAAGCACTATGAAGCAAGAACCTCATCAAGCAACACCTCATCCCTCCTTGATAGTATTGGCTTTTCCTATAGACTCAGTGTGATCTTGGATCACTAAAATATAAAATATAGAGTCTTGAGCTTTGAGCTTGAGCCAATCTTGTTGTCCTTAGTATTTTGAGGGGTCCACTTTCCTCATCCATGCCATGCCATTCATTGAGCTTTTCCTGAAATATTAATCTTGGAATAGCATTAGCTCAATGAGCTATATGTTGTTAGGAATTACCAAAACCACCTAGGGATAGTTGCACTTTCAGCAAGCAGCCTGTGCCAGATTTCAGCGGTCAGATACCTGGCTTCCCTTAGCTTCTTGATGTCCTCCTCTGTGACAGAGAAGGCCATCCACCGGCATTCAAGGTTGGATCTGGACATGGTTGAAGGTCCGAAGCGCTTAGCCTGAGCCTTGGGTGTTGGATCTCGAGGTGGGGGAGGGGAAGGATCGAGCGTGAGAAGAAAAGGACAAGCCTTGGCCCCTTTATAAAGAGGGTGAATATCAAGCGTCCTCCGCGTGGCCGTTTGGAACTTGCCTAAAATCGAGGAGTCATACTAACAAGCACGATTGGGTTACCCACACCCATATTGATGAGAATCCCGTGATAAGGGGAACACGACCTCTGCTTCGACAAGACGTGCCAATAAAACCGCCTCGCAACACATGAAGTGGCGGGCTGGGAAAAATGGTTCGCAATGACCAGACCACGGCAGGATGTCACGTTATGAAAGGTTGTCAGTAGATTAGTTTTTTGGAATATTATACTCTCTATGCTGATATGTGGAATTTGTTTTACAAAGCCGGACACAATGCTTGTGTTCAAAATTTTCTATGGAGTATTCGGATAAGGAACCCGCCTTGCAATGCCGAAGACAATCTGCGCGTCGGACTCATCGTCATTGAAGCCTGGTTCTGGGACTACTGAGGGAGTCCTGGATTAGGGGGTCCTCGGACAGCCGGACTATATACTTTGGGCGGACTGTTGGACTATGAACATACAAGATTGAAGGCTTCGTCCCGTGTCTGGGTGGGACTCTCCTTTGCGTGGAAGGCAAGCTTGGCGATTCGGATATGTAGATCTCCTTCTCTGTAACCAACTCTGTGTAACCCTAGCCCCCTCCGGTGTCTATATAAACCAGAGGGTTTAGTCCGTAGGACAACAACAATCATAATCATAGGCTAGCTTCTATGGTTTAGCCTCTACGATCTCGTGGTAGATTAACTCTTGTAATACTCATATCATCAAGATCAATCAAGCAGGAAGTAGTGTATTACCTCCATCGAGAGGGCCCGAACCTGGGTAAACATTGTGTCCCCCGCCTCCTGTTACCATCAGCCTTAGACGCATAGTTCGGGACCCCCTACCCGAGATCCGCCGGTTTTGACACCGACAATCATCATCATCAACAACTCTCCCATATTGGGGAGGGCAATCTCCATCAACATCTTCAACAGTACCATCTCCTCTCAAACCCTACTTCATCGCTTGTGTTCAATCTTGTTACCGGAACTATAGATTGGTGCTTGTGGGTGACTAGTAGTGTTGATTACATCTTGTAGTTGATTACTATATGGTTTATTTGGTGGAAGATTATATATTCAGATCCAATATGCTATTTAATACCCCTCTGATCTTGAGCATGATTATCGTTTATGAGTAGTTACTTTTGTTCTTGAGGTCATGGCAGAAATCATGTTGCAAGTAATCATGTGAACTTGATATGTGTTCGATATTTTGATAGTATGTATGTTGTGATTCCCTTAGTGATGTCATATGAACATCGACTACATGACACTTCACCATATTTGGAACTAACGGAATGCATTATGGAGTATCAATTAGATGATGGGTTGCAAGAGTGACAGAAGCTTAAACCCCAGTTTATGCGCTATTATGTAAGGGACCGATTGGATCCAAAAGTTTAATACTATGATTAAAATTTATTCTTAATACTTTTCTCGTAGTTGCGGATGCTTGCGGGAGGGTTAATCATAAGTAAGGGGTTTGTTCAAGTAAGAACATCACCTAAGCACCGGTCCACCCACGTATCAAATTATCAAAGTACCGAACACGAATTAAACCAACATGATGAAAGTAACTAGATGAAAATCCCGTGTACCCTCAAGAACGCTTTGCTTACCATAAGAGACTGTTTTGGCATGTCCTTTGCCTCAAAAGGATTGGGCTACCTTGCTTCACTTTTGTTACTACTATCGTTACTTGCTCGTTACAAATTACCTTTCTATCAAACTACTCTGCTACTTACAATTTTAGCACTTGCAGGCACTACCTTGCTGAAAACCACTTGTCATTTCCTTCTGCTCCTCGTTGGGTTCGACACTCCTACTTATCGAAAAGAGCTACAATTGATCCCCTATACTTGTGGGTCATTAGTGATGAGGCAGAACAACAGAAACGGGCAGCCAGTTGAAGGTGTGTGCGATATACGGCATGCAGTTCACGCGGATGAACTGTTTGTGATTAGGCAACACAAAAAAACAGTCAGCCAAATGAAGGTGTGTGCGATATACGACATACAGTTCACTCGAATGAACTGTTTGTGTTGAGCCAAGAGAACAAAAACGGTTCAACTTAACAAGATGTGTCTGATACGCGGCAAACATGTTTGTAATCGGAAATATGTGGGACCGATAACAACACAGACGATTCCTATTACCAAGCCATGTGTGTTGTGAGCAAATGATTGCTGGTATACAATTGTGAGTGATTGGTGAAATCATCACCGACGGGTTCCATTGTTTAGTCCGCGTGTGATGTGATTTGCTCTGTCTACAGAATATCAACATATATACTTATAAAAACAGCATTGCATAACCAAATTAACATACAATTACATAAGTGACTACACACATAGCATTTTCACACACCAAAGTAAGCAATTACATGCATAATAAAGAAGGAGAAACGAGCATCTAATCATCTACATCTTGTTGCGACGATGCTTGCCATTGCTTTGCTTCCGGCTGGATCCCTGGCCGTTTTGGGGAAGGAGGCACTTCCTTATGTCAACGGTCCACTTGTACATCTCGTAGCTCGTGTATGCCTCCTTGGCCACGTACACAACATGAGCTTTCTCGAGTTTCTCCATGTAGGCCGAGTGCCAGGCATGCTTGTCCTTGTTGCAGAAATCCTTTATGTTTGTGTAGTAGGGGTCGATGATGGCCTCGGCGAGGTGAACCAGTGAGTCCTTCTCATGCTCCTTGCTGCCACAGATCTTGTATTGGCCCTGGATGTTGACAAGATTCTAGCAGGCGATGCCCGAATTCTTGAGCACCTTTACATCATTGGTGATGTCCACCATAGCGAACATGTAGTGAGGGCTGTCGACAAACCTGGTGAAACGCTCGCAAGGCCTTGTGGCCAGGCAGTAGTGGTAGACGAGGACGTTATTGTGGATGCACATATGGGCGACAGCGACCTTGGGACGAGACCCGACACGAGCGCGGGTGTACTAGAGGTCGAACCCGACCACCTTGTACTTATCCTCAACAAGCAACAACTCCATGACATGGATGGAGTGCTCCACCCAGACCGGGTTGTTGGTGTACACCACCGAGAGCTCCGTGAACCTTCTATGGGCGTGTCCACCACGACATGCATGGTGAACCGCTGCTCATCGTCGTCAGCCGCTCGGAGCACCATGGGAGTCGCGCAGGATACCCTCTAAGAGGGCGGGTGTTTTTCTTGCAATAATGTGGCGTGGTCGGAAGGTTGAAGAGGCAGAAGGGTTAAATGGTTGCTGTAATAAATGGGGGCCGGCCGGCCTGTGATCGTCATGTCTTGTCACCGCGTTCATAGCGGAGGATTCCAGTGCACGCTTGAGCACCCCGCACACGTTTCATTTGACCACACGTGGGCTCGAAGAGGCGCCAAATGTATCGTTGGTTTCCCTATTCCCGCACAATTATCCGTGCAAGCTTCCCATCCAGCTAGTTTGGCCACGCATCAGCTAGAAGAGGGGCAACTCGTGGGCGTTTGTTGGCAAAAGGCTTTGTAAAAACGAAGTGTGTGGAATGACTTCGATCATAAGTTTACCCGTGGGTGATGAGGTCAAAGTTACACAGAATGGTGATGATGGACACTCGAGTGCGATAATTAATTTTGTGCTCTACAAGGCAGGCGGTTGATGAAAACAACTATGTACAATAATGTCGAAGATCGCAGTCGAGTTAGCTATACAGATCGTGTGCTATGAGCTCAACAAGGAAAACACATTCGAGAATGCTTAATAGAATCTAAGTCCATTGCATATAAGGTCAAAATAGTACTACCAATATATGAGTCTCCTAAGATGGCACATTTAGACATACGTAAACACTATGTTCAAATACGCATTCAACGATATAATTTTTGCTGACCTGCACTAACATTTTGTCAGTTAAATCTTTGGTCAAAATTTCACACAAATTACAAAGGGGAGCAATAAATCAGGACGGAGGTAGATTCCATCAACCGAACTGATTGCATCCATATCCCACATTTAGACATAAGTAAACATATATTAAACATACTCAGGCATATATAATAAGCGTACACGAGCATAGCTCAACCATCATTAAGCATACTCAAGCGCATTTATAATTAAGACACTGCATAGCCATACATAGTTCAATCCCACATCTCATCTCATCCGCCGGCACGATCCTGAAGCTTCTCCAGGTACTCAGCGTATGCGGCGCGTGCTACTTCTTGAGCTTGCATTGGTTTTTCCCTTGAAGAAGAAAGGGTCATGCAGCAAAGTAGAGATAAGTATTTCCCTCAGTTTGAGAACCAATGTATCAATCCAGTAGGAGACAATACACAAATCACCTAATACCCGCACAAACAATCAAACAACTTGCACCCAACGCGGTAAAGGGGTTGTCAATCCCTTCATGGTTACTTGCAAAAGTGAGATCTGATAGAGATAGATAAACGATAAAGCAAATATTTTTGGTACTTTTGGTTTATAGAACGAAAAGTAAAAGATTGCAAAATAGTAGATCGGAAAGTAATATGATGAAAAATAGACCCGGGGGTCATAGGTTTCACTAGAGGCTTCTTTCAAGATAGCAAATAATACGGTGGGTAAACAAATTACTGTCAAGCAATTGATAGAAAAGCGCAAAGTCCGCTAGTCGTCCGGTGGCTCAGGAGGGACCGGTCGTCCTCTAGTCGCCGGACGTCCGCTCGCTGGGAGGTGTTGTAGCTGGCGTTGGTTGTGCTTCAGGCGCCGGTCGTCTGGTGGAGGCCGGACGTCCGCTCGTTTGGCTCGGGTGCGGGATCTCCGGTCGTCCGGTCCGGGCCGGTCGTCTGGTGGGTCTTCAGGCGTCGGACGTCCGGTCTCGGCCGGTTGTCCGGTGGCTGGAGCTTCTTCCGCCGCTCTTCTTCTTGGTCCTCGCGCTTGGTGTCCTCGCCTTCTTGTTCGTGGGCTTCCTCTTGGTTCCTTGTCATGCACAGCACACATGTTTGAGGTAGTAGCCATGTCTCACATGTGGAAAGTGACGATTCGGAGAGGGGTGAGTTCACCTTGTGTCCAATGGCGAATTGATGTCTCATCTTATGTATCCTTGGGGCTTGGTGAGTAGTTGGAGTGTACATGAGGATGGACGTGGGATGCTCCGTATCAAGATGCAAAACTCTTAGAGCTGTAAGGCAGGTTGGCAACACGCCTTAATGTGATTTTGTTGGCTATGATTAGCAAAGATGTTGTCCTACAGAGCAGTCTTGAAATAACACACCTATATGAGCTCCGACTGTAAACATCGCAGTTTATGAGACTTGAGTAATCTTTAATAAGTTCAAGAAGAGACTGGGAAGTACGAGATCACGGGGTAGCCTACTCGCAGCCAGGTGCTAGTTAAGACTTTGAGTGAAACATGTTCCAAAAAAAAACAATTCACGTCATAGTCCATTGTCAAGTTGCGAATGGATGTAACTTAAAGCTCTAGGCAAAAGTTCAACTTAACAATCTCTGCTGAAACACTAGTATAGTAAACAAGTTGCGAGAGAAGGCAAATATCTAAATGGGTATTTGAGAACTGAAGTTTTTTTTAGAAATATTGCGCCTAACCCATGTAGAATTTCTAAAATCACAAACTAGGCCCATGAATAAATGGCAAGTGGTGACTCTAAAGTTTAGTACCACCCTGGAAGTTGAGTGTGAGTAGAGGCGACGCGACTCGATCTGGCCAGAAGGGACTAGCGACCGCGATCTAGCGCCGCCGACGGATCCCTCCTTCGCCGCCACCTCACCCCCGGTGCCTCTTCCTCCTCCACCGCACCTTCCTCCCCTTGCCGTCGCCTGAGGCGCCCTCCAGCAATGTCCGGATTGCTCTGAGGAAGGCGGCGGCAGGGCTTTTCTCCGACTGCTCAGCACTGGTACATCGACTGTGATTCATGGATCAGGGACGGCGGTCCCTTTGGTGAGTCTTCTCCGTCAAGTGGCGCGGCAGGGGGGTGGGCTGCCGGCGATTCACCGGTGGGTTGGTGCCGCGGTTTGATGCCACAGAGGCCAACAGCGCCGAGCTACTCCTTCCTCCAGCCCATGGTGTGTGCACTCTGTCTTATCGGACATGGCCATGCTGCTAGTCGGTTATCGGATTGGGAGGGAGCAGGAGGTGGGGATCCTGATTGTGATAATTCCCAGGCTGTCCTGCGACGACACCCGTGGGTGCCGTTTTTCTTTCTGGAGACGTCGTTCGGGTCCGCCCTACCTTTTCCCACCTCACGGTCGCTTTGGTGAAAACCTAGGGCGCTGATGGTGCTATTGGCGTCGTGTCCTTCTTGAAGGCATTGTCGTGAGAGCTATCTGGCTGTGCGCATCGCTTGGGTGCGTCGGCAGTTGCAAACGGCGTGCCCCTCTTCCTCTAGGTGGCAATTGTTCCGGGGAAAACCCTAGATCTGGGTTTCCCGGATCGAATGATAACAGAGACTTTGGTGTCTTTCTCCCTCCCGGGGGCATTGTCTTGAAGCACTGGTTCACTGGAGAGGCCAACAAGTGGAGCTGTATTTCATTGACCGCATTGATGACGGTGGCTCGACCGCATTGATGATGGTGGGTCTCGGCAGCGTGGAGAAGTGGAGTCTCAGAGTTGGACACGGTTTGATTGACGCGTGCTGACTGGTGGTGTTGTCTGGTGTCGTGGTGACGTCGGCGAGATCATCGACGTGGAGCAATAGATCATCGGCAAGATCGTCATCAACAATGTTGCTCCTGTAGCAGCTAACAGGCGGTATATCCATCGTGATTTGTTCGTGTTTCTATATGTATTTGTTACATGGGTGGTGCTGATGTGCAATTTTTTTTCTGTTCATCTAGTATGCTAGATTGTTGTATGGTTTTTTTTTCTAGTCATGAATTATTTACCGAAATTAATCATGAATTCGCCTAATATTCTACCAGCTGGTTGGGGTCCTCGTACCTCCGGGCGTGTAATAGTTTTAGCTTTTTATTTTCTGTGTGTAGTAGGGGTAACAAAGACATATGGTTTCTCCAATGGAAATCGTAGAGGGTAGCCTCTCTCTTGCTAAAAAAAGTGCCGGGTTCACAGTTGGAGCTACTCGGATTAACCACCACTGTCCATCGGTGCCAGGCACGAAGAGAGTGTACCAAGAAACGCGTTAGGGAGAATGTCATATCCAAGAAACGCGTCATCGGCCGTGCGATTCAATCAACACCCACGTCTGTCATGCAACACAGTTACTCGGTCTGCAGACCTCATCAAGAAAGTTTAATTTTGACCGGGACGTGGATCCAAGAGAGTTGCCAAAACAACGTGCAAATCAAATCAAAATCAGCGTCGGGCTTTCAGAGGCTCCCACCCAATCATGGATCCACCGGCGACATGCCGTCACGACAGCTCACCCGGGCATCACGCCCCCTCCCTGTCCCGTCGCCGCGGGTCGCAGTCACGGCGCCGTGCGGGGCTGCCACGCTGCTATATGGCTAATCCCGCGAGCCAAATGATTTGCGTGAGTGCGCCAAATGATCGGCGGCCGCGTGACGCGAAAGAGGACGGCACGGGACAAAGCCAGCCGTTGCGCTCGCGGTGGGTGCGCGCGCGCGTGGCGACGTGCCCCGGGCTCGCAGGCGCAATCGGCACGTGACCGGCGGCGAGAGTGGAGAGGAGAGGGGAGCCGTGCGCGGGCCGGAGTGTTGGCCGCCGGCGCACAGTTGTCGCGCATGCCGACGCTCGCCGCGCGCGCGCGGCGAATGTGAGGGGTGGTGCGTGCGTGATTAGGTGGTGGTGCATGGACGGAGGCGTCGGTCGGCACGGCGGCCGGATTGGGACGGCACGCGGGGCCGGGCTACTTGGCCACCGGCCGCTCCGCACACGTACACGTACGTACGTGCGTACCACATGGGGGGAGGAGGGCTTGGCTTTGTTTTGTTTTTTGGCATGTTGGGTTGTGGTGGTGGAGAATCCAGGCAGCCCCCGGCTTTTGGCGCCTTGCGCCTGGTCTCGGCGACGTGTTCGCTTCCCTTGTTTCTTCCCCCTCTCTCTTTCTTTCACTTTGTTTTTTGCGTCCATGCTTTCGATTATCTCCTCCCTCCCTCTCCCTCTCTCTCACCCCTGGATCCTGTGCAGGACAAAGTCGGCAATGCCTTGAGCACTGTGCGTGGCAATTAATGGGCGCCACCCCACACCACCCACCTCGTTCCGCTTTGACTTGTCCCGACCGGGTGCCCTGGCTCTCTTCTGTCCACCAATGGGAGCCCACGGACGGATGTTGTTTACTCGCCGGTCGTACACTCTCAGAGTAAGTGAGAGATAGATTTTTTTTTTGAGACAAAGTGAGAGATAGATAAAGGGGCCATTAATTTCCTCCTCCTTTCAAAAGAATCACAGGCGCAAGTTGGGCCGTAGGACTTGCTCCTTTTTCACGCTCACATGCTACCTAGCTCAAGGATGAGACGAGATCCCTCCATCACGGGTTCGCGGTCAAAATCTAAGCCTTCTTTCGTGCTAGTGCTAGTATAAATAAATAAAGTAGTGGCAGGTACAAGGATGATGCGCGTGCTGCACCGTCAGAGCTGTAGTTGCTCAGGCTTAGGTGCAACTTGCGAGGATTCTCCACATGCAAATGGAAAATGAAGCTCATCCGCTTGCTTTACACACGGCTATTGCCTACTCCAAAGCGGGAATTCAGGCAGTGACTGTCTGCGAGCGTTGCTTTTAGTTGCCGTGCTGCATGCATGCATGCTGGGCACCGCGTTCGTGTGTAACTAAAAATTAGGGCGTCGCTTGACTGGTGCAGTGACAGTCGATGCCGCGTTCGTGTCCTTTTTTTTTGCATTAAGACACACTCGGTCAAAGTCGCGAGCCTGGCTACACAGCGTTCGTTTGCTTGCCGATGTTGCTCTTCCATGTCTACTACAGCAGTGCGTAGACTGCGGGTACTCGTAGTTTTTACTCTTGTTTTATTCATATGCTCGTAATTAAAAAAAAGGGGGTGGGGGCGTTTGGTCATCCTTAATGATTACGGTGGATAGACGTCATTTTGATGCACGCCCTGCTAGTGAGCGCTACAAAAAATACAGGAGTATACATGGTAAGAAACAAGAAAATCACAATCTTTTGCAGCTAGACGCCATTTCAGGCAGCATGCAATTGGCATTTCGCATTTGACAAAAGGGGCGGGGGGTCGCTGGCGTGCTTGTTTGCTTCCCCCGTAATTTAAGCACCGCCGGTTGGGTGTTTGGCATCATTCCCGTTGGACGACTAGGTGAAAACCGCGTGCCCCGAATCTACTGGTTTTGTTTGCGATAATGGCGAAGAATACGGCGAGGCCCTTTCGTTGTCCTTTGAATCGGTCGCCACGCCGTGTCGCTCCCGGAGCCAGCTTCACACAAATCGTCACGCTTTTTCTTTCGTCGCTGGTGATTCTTTAGGGTGTGTCAGTACTCCACTAGTAGTAGTACTCCCTCCATTTTACAATGTAGTGTTTTCTCTATCCCCGTGCTTTAACTTTGACCGTAAATTTAACTATCAAGACCGATTGCGGCGGGAGCAAAAGTTATATCAGTGAATTCGTATTCGAAACAAGTTTTTAATTATGTAACTTTTTCTCTCGCCGCAGTCGGTCTTGTTCGTTAAATTTATAGTCAAAGTTTAACCTTGAAAAGCGCGGGCGTACTATATTTTGGAACGGAGGGAGTATATTTCTACGTATATCAGGAATTTTAAAAGGCTTGGCTTACACACCGGCCTGTAGCTATTAGCACGGGTATTTGGTTAGGGCATGTGCGTTGATTAAGAAGGCAATCCTCTTTTAACTATTTTATTTATCTTGCGTATCATCCTCTCTTAACTCTCTGCGTCATCTAGAGACGACAGCATACGTTGCATGCAAAATGGGTTATTTTGTGGTGCCTATGTGGCAAAAGGGAGGACTGATATCACCCCGTGCATACCTTATGGGAATACCAAGTAAAGTATAGTGTGTGTTTTTTTGCGAATAAGTATAGTATAGTTATTTTTTTTTGTAAGTATAGTATAGTTATTTAATCCTAATTGATCATGCACTAGAGTACATTGAATTCATCTTCAAGAAGAAATCTTGTGAAATGACGTATTTCTAATGTACTCCCTCCGTTCCAAATTACTCGTCGCAGAAATGGGTGTATCTAGACTAAAATACATCTAGATACATCATACTTGCGACAAGTAATTCAGAACGGAGTACATGTGATTTTATATTCCTTCTTATCCATGTTTATTTGTCCCTACTTTAGTACAGCTTTATACTAAGGCCACCTTCAGTTCATATAATAGAAATATCATATTTTCACACAAAAAAATCATATGAAGTGAGATGGCATTTATCTAAATTACTATAGGGAAGGAGATGCCATTTGATGCATATAGTAGGAATTTTTACATTGAGTCTATGCCAATATTTTTTCTTTTAAAATGTAGGAAGGATTGGTTTCTAGCCTACATAGCAACAGGAATCCATTCTTTTGGAAAAAAAACATAATATGCTGCGCATAGTATTGCTTATGAAAATAGTTTTTGCACCAATGTACATTGAATGGATTGCAAGGAAATAAAACTCATCGCTCAATAAGTTAGTTTGCTGGAGCGCGACGTGGCCCAGGAACCAAACCCAGCCCACCATCTTTGCAATGCGCCCGCGTATCCAACATAAGATCTACTCCTACGACGATTTGCTTTTACTAGTGCCTGCTTTGCAATCAGTCGGTGGACACCTGTCATGTACTTCCTCTGTTCCAAATTACTCGTGGTAAAGATGGATGTATCTAAAATTAAAATATATCTAAATACATTTATACTTACGACAAGTAATTCGAAACGGAAAAAGTACGTACGTACGCCACCAACCACTAGACAGACGTAGCTAGTTCTCAGCAACGCAACGCGACGCGGCGGGGCCTGCGTGCGTCTCGACGCGCGCCGCTCGCCCACGGGATCGCCGTTCCCGCCAACGCTACGGGCCGCCGGATCTAAGCACGAGCGCACGCCCGCCGATTAGGACCGCCCAGCAAAGCTAATCACGCGCGCGCGAGCGAGATTATTCGCGTCCCGGCCTCCCACACATGTGGCGACAAGCGGGCGAGAAGGCGGTCACAAGCTGACGCGAGGGCCACGACAAAAAACCCCCGTCGCTAACCCGCAAAAGAGAGCACGCAGCGCACCGCACCGCAGCCCCGTTCACACTGCCGGCGCGGATCAGTACCCCCACCATCAGTATTTTAATTAGGCGCTAATTAGTCGTCGCTAATCGCGATGCGGGGGTGACCACGACGACGGCGACGACGAGGCCGCCTTGGCGCGTAGCCGGCCAGCCCGGCGCCTTTAAATTAGCTGGTGGCGACGGCGACGTTTAGGCCGCGTGCGCCGTGCGGACGGAACGGAGCGTCGCGACAAAGCCCCCCTTCTTCATTGCGAGCGCCGGGGTCATGGGTGGCGTACGGCGATCTCATTACGAATATCACACACCTTTTCCCTTTTCTTTTTTATATAGTATAATATATAGTATAATATTATAATTGATTAACCACTACACGATGATGGTGGCGAGGGAGATGATGGAGGAGGGGGAGGGCCGGAGCGCCTCGACAGCGGGCGTGGGGCTGCGCTAATCGCCTCCGAAGGCGGGATGGATGCTGAGGTGATCCCGCGGGTACGGGACACTATAGGCCGGTAGTACTCCGCTTCTTTTTACCAGTACTAGGTCTATATACTACTCCTGTGTGTCCGCGTACTGGCCTCGTACCACGACACAGCAGAGTGTAGCGGTACGTGCCAATCGGAGGTTAGAGAGAGGAGGCCCGTTAAACCCTCGCCATCATGGCCGGCTGTGACCGACCGCGTGGCGTTCGTGGTCGGCAACGTAATAGAACTTGAAATGACCGGCAATGGCGTTGTTACAGCTGCATATTATTACTAGTGGTACTACAAGGGTAAATAAATAAATAATCTTGAGTGGGGGCGCTTTTTGACCTGTGCGCGCGCGATCGATTGTTTTGCGCGTGAGGCTGAGCTGGGCCGATTGATTGATCGGGAAGAAAAGAGGAAGAAAACTCGCGCGTCCGTCCGTCCATAGATGGAGTAAACGTTAAAAGCCGCGTGGAAAGTGGAGGATTGGATTCGCTTAAATTACGTGTGCACTCCAGCAGCTGCTGGGAGCAGCATAGGCCATGCTGCTATGCTACCCGGATCGAATGGAACACTCGCAACTGTTGCGCTCAGAGACGCGAGGGCCGGGCTCGACCAGATCTGGCAACAAAGGCCGCCGGCCCATATCTGGGCAGGGCAAGGCGGCCGTTTCCTCGCCGGGGGAGGGAGAGCAGCCAAGAAGAATCCGGGAAAGAGACGCGGCGGGTACGGCAAGGCTGTTGGTTGTGTCCGCATGCGCTGTTGGGCCGGGCTCGGTCGGTGGTGTGCGAGCGAAGGAAGAAAGCAGAGGAGCGAATCCCCCGTCCCGTTCCGTACGACGGCTACACCCTCCCTCTCCCCAGGGGCAGTCGGCGTGCCGCGTGCTCGGGTCGGACCACCCGGGCCGAGAGGGAGCAGCGAGGGAGGGGAGGGGAGGGGAGGGGAGGGGGGGACAAGTAGGGCGGGCCCGGGCGTCGTGACAAACCGGCGGGTCGCGACGAGGGGAGGGCCGAGCCCCCACCCCCGCTGTGGATGGATAGGTACGACCTGATTTTAGTGCGGGCGCCCCCACCACCGCGCCCCCCTCGCAACTTGGAATCGCAAGGCCGGCGTGCGGATACGTGTCCCTGTGTCGTCCCCGCCGCGGTAGCCTCGTCTGCCAAGTAGCGCTAGCACCTACTGCTAGTGTCGTCGTAGGCCGGCACACGGCCAATTATGCGAGAGCATCTCTTCTCTCGCGGTACCGTGGCACGTGTTAACGTGCGGTAGAATCCGTAGAGACAAATAATTCCGAACGAAGGAAGTATATTAGTAGTACAATTTAGTAGTAGGGATCAAAGAGGCAGCAGAAAATTCTCCAAATTCTCGTGGTAGAGCGGCTGGAGCGTCGTCGTCCCATAGCTATCCCGTCCTCTGCCACGACGACGGCGACAAGCCTGCCCTAAACCCCGGAATCGCGTTTGTCCGCTTGCGCTTATGCGTATATGCCTGATGCAGCGGCATTCCAGTTCGGGACGCCAGCGTGCACTGTCCCGGTGACGCTGGAAAAGAAAGAATCAAGGGATCCTGGAGCTGCCGTGTCCGCTCGCAACTCGTTCCTGTCCGTCCCCAATAATATACCGCTGCTGGGGATGGATGAATCATGATGATTACATGAGCTGTGATGTTCTCCTCTGCCTCTAGTGTGCAGTAGATTAGACGGATAATGTTTATGATGAGCAAGTGAATGAATGGATCCTCGTCCGTGGCCAGATTCAGCCCGTCGCTGGGGAAAGCGAGGGGGATATTTTCCGCTCGAGCTCGAGCGCGTTGAGTTGACCCCATCGGTCGCAGGCACAGCACGTCGACTCGACTCTCGTCCTTAGCGTCTGGCTTGATGACAAGAGGGCTCAGGCACAGCTGCTAGACTCTGAACCTTGACACTTAGCCTGGCGACGCTGCAAAGGTACCAACCGCCAATAATCTAATCTATGTCAAGTAATTGCGAGCGCTTGAGTTGACTGAATCCCGATATTCCATATGCTGGCCAGATCAACCCAACCAGCCAGATTTACAAATCGCTTATAAACGCATATTAAATTGGAACAGATTCCGGTAGCCTATACATGCATTGCCCTTCTTTTCTGGCAGGCCTTCCTTCAAACATCAGTTAGCATATAAGAAACGCTGGAACTTTTTCTGAGAAACACATGAGAATGTTCCAAATTAAAAAGGACGATATCATATCTCACTGATGCGTTCCAGGTCGCAAGGAGCAAGTATTTGCAGGGACCAAGCAGATCGTATCGTCTGGGTTGCAAGTTGAAAGCTATACTTGACACAACAACTCCAATTATTAGCAGGTGTAAAAGGGAGATACATAATGCACAATACTCCTTATAAGTTGTACTAAAGTTGAAACACTTATTTTGGGACCGAGGATACAAAGCCACAAGCTGTGTGACAAGGTTGACAACGATATATCTGGTCAGTAAAACTCGTAGGGTTACCAAAAGAATTATTTCACGCACGTCCACAATTGGTGCATGTGTTAATTAGTGGGAAAACTAAGAGTGGTAGAAGTTAAATGTCAAATTCTAGAGTGACATAAGCAAAGTGGTCAAAAGCTAGAGTGGCAAAAACAAAGTTTTCCCAAACATTATAGCCTCTCGCGATCTGGCCTGAAAATGAGGTTACATGTCAATGCCTTGGCACAACAATGATATGTTTTCAACAAAAGTATATGCTTTGTATCCCCCGCACGCTCTGCTCCTTTAAACATGACAGACAAAGGCTCAGTCTTTTGTATGTACTGTGTATCCACTTGGGCTGCTGCTAGACCACCAAAGCGGTTTCTTGTTCATTACTGCTCTGCAAGCTGTTGACTGCACGCTCCAAGGCTACCTGGCACTGCTGTGTAGATTACAAAGCAGCGTCCTCAGACTGCACAGTGGACCTTCCAAGCTTTACTGCGAAATAAGCTTCCCAGATCCCTGAATTGTTGAGAACATCTCGCATAACATGAAGTAGACATGCAATGCAAGTGCAACCAGAGAACCTTATGACCATGATTTCCCAGTAGAGCCTCCACTTCAATTGCAATAGAAAACGACCAGGAACCTCAGATTGATGCAAATCAAACCTCGCGTTTGATTTTCCTTTGGCTCCATCCTGTTGTGCAGCCATGATGAGTTTTCTTGATAAGCACTAAAGAAGGTGCTTCCCATCCCCATTTTTAGCTGCTACACCCAGAACAAGAATGGGCAAGAAAAGTAGCAGTTTCATGTTTCCCAAGTCCACTTGTTTATATCGACCTCAGCTGTCATCTCAGCTCTTGGAACTCCACCGAGTGCAATGCTCCATGTCTTGTTTTAGGTTCAGAGCTCTAGGCGTCGACAAGGAGTGCCTTTTACCTTTTTTGAGCAGCATATGATGTTAACGGCCTCAAGTTGCATTCAGATACCTTGTCAGAAAGCAAAAACTTCAAAATTTCCCCAACACGTGGAGCAGATAAATCCTGCAAATGTAGCATGGTCAGTGACTTATACTAGAATAAGTGTAATATAAAAACTTCAATGAAGAATGCAAAACTAATATTATACTCAGAAGGTACTAACTACTCCACATTTTGTGAGCATCCAGACTCGTTCACTTCATGCAGTGATTGCTTTTTAATTGAGATTTATTCTGTTAGCATAAATTGTTCAAGTATTTAGATGTAGACCTGACAAACAAGGTAGATACCATGAAACAGAGTTTGGTACCATGATATGTATACTAGGCTACAAGCCACTGCTAAATAGCTATCTCAATAAACATATTTCTATCCGCAAAGGAGGTATGGCAATTACAAACACCAAGTTAACTCCAAACACCAAGACCGTTTCAAGATTACAAACAAGCATGCAAATTTCGAGTCTTTAGTGATATTGGTGACCAGTCTTTCTTTTTCCTCTTCTACTTGGCTTCTCCTGTTGTAGACCAAACTTGAGCTTAACACGACAGTACACGAATTGTTTCACAACTTCCTTCCATTTTTAGATTAAAAAAACAAGATTGGTACTCCCTCCATTTTTATTTAGTTCGCATATTAGCTTTGGTCAAAGTCAAGCTTTACAAACTTTGACCAAGTTTATATACAAAAATATTAAGATATACAATAACAAATCAACAACATTAGATTTATTATTAAATGTACTTTCACATCGTATAGATTTATTATGATAAATGTCTATATTGTTTTCTATAAACTTGGTCAAACTTTACGAAGTTTGACTTCAGTCAACTCTAATATGCAGAGTAAATAAAAACGGAGGGAGTACTTGAAATAGAGGGTGTGCACGATTCTTTCTGCAAAAGCCACCAGCAGCCTTTGTATGAAATTATCTTTTTTATTCTATAAAAAATATGCACATTCATCCAAAGTGCTTTTGCCGAGGAAAGACTGTTTATGCAAGAAACAAGCAAAGCCTATGTTGCAGGCTTGCAGCATAAAAGTTGCCAGTTACGAATATGTTACAGTAACGCTTAATATCCTTGCTATGCCTATATTGCAGGCATGCAGCATGGCATAAGGCATAACACAAAAGGTGGAACCTGAAGATCAAGCAGTTAACATGCTGAAGCAGAAACAATCACTTCAAATGGTTATATTTAAGGTCTGACTGTTGAATTCAACAACACAGTGTAAAAGTTTCAACAGCTGCAGATTTGCCTCTGTTGCCAATGAGGCTTCCTTGCAGCACATTTGATTTTCCATTCCAGAAACAATGACTCTGGTGGTGCTTATCTATTATCCTGGACACCTCAGCAACATCCCCAATTGATTAACATGAGTTTTATTATAATCCTTTCCCCACCGCTGCGGTCAATCTCTATTATCCCCCAAAAAAAGAGCAACCAGAAGGAGCTCTGTCTCTTCATTAAGTACAAAAAGAATTGGCTAGTTGATAAGGGAAACCAGCCGAAAACCAACTTCATTGTCTCAGTCATAATCAAGATTTGGGACATCTATCATGCCAATAATACCACTAGCATACTAATGCGTTAATCAATTTTGGCCAGTATAACCAAGGCAAGGCGTCTGTTCTCTCAAATTGCATGTTAGTATGCTACTGCTAAGCTCTGGTTTCAGGTCAAGACGGTGCAGATAAAACAACTTAAAAAAATTTCCTTTTCATATATCTACAGTCACGGCTGACATCAACTCGTACCTTGTTGAACTACAATAATGACACTAGTCATGTTCGATTGTCCGTTGCTTATGCAGCTATTGACTTTAGCAATGAGCAAGAGAGCATATAGAGATCACAGCCAATAATCAATAATCAGCAACAAGATCCACACTTGATGGGAACAACAGGTAGTGTCATGCAGCTATTGACTTTAGCAATGATCAAGAAAGCATATAGAGCTCACAGCAAATAATCAATAATCAGCAACAAGATGTCACACTTTATGGGCACAACAGGTAGGATAAGCATGAGAGGAAAACAAGCTGGATAAACATATCTTGCTAGTGGGCAGCTAGGTATAGCTAGCATAAATCAATGGCATGTACTATTGTTCGTTGCTTATGACATAGATCACTGTTTGAAAGTGATCAATTTGTCGCAAGACAATACAACATGCGAGAAGCAACTGTGTGTTATCACACGTCAATTTGGTGACTGAATGGGATTAAAGGCCAGAAGTATGTCTAGAAAGGTGGCGCTTGAATCAAAACGTGCAAACAACATTGGCCACCTTCAGGTGAATGTGTTTTGAGGTACTGCAAGATAAACAAAAAGAAATAAGCATTCAGCATAGTTTACAAGTCAACTTTCACACTCAGGGAAAATAGCTTCAAAACGTGCAAAAACATCCTGATGTGCAATTTGAAGGTTAAGAAATGTTAGTGAGAAAAATTGAGGTATAGTTGGTGTGTGCAACATCTCCTCTTAAACCTTACTAACAATTCAACCCGGCAATCCGACCCATGGGTTCAGCCACCCATGGGCACCCGACCCGAATGGGTAGGGTATGGGTCGCCATCTTCGCCCATGGGTACCCTGATTAGTCATGGGTTCCCATCCGTGGGTCACCCGATTAACTGACATGTGGGCCCATGTGTAGTTAAATCCCAGCCAACACATTGAGCCAGTCCAGCACCAAAGTCCACTCGTGACCCAACTCCTAAACCTAAACAACGTAAATTTATACCCACAGCCCAACCGGCCAGAGTACCAGAACCACCACATACCGGCAGCATTTCGTGGAATCATTTTTCCCTTGTCTCATTTTTTTTTTGAGGGGCTTCCCTTGTCTCATTTACAAGTGTGTACAGGCTATAAATAGCATAAGGCCAACTTCTACCAGCCCATGTAGACGCAAGAAGCTATAATGGGCCACGGGTGCCTCTACCCAACGCATCAGCAACGCAGCAAATTTAGTCCCACCTCGGCTAGCTAACATGGTTGTGAGCACTCGAAGTCTATAAATTCGCAAGTGACTGCTCAGTTATCTGTACTTGCTCATGGGTGAGAGATGGACCAGATAATGGGTTCGGGCATTGGTCTGGTTGTGGTTAACCCGACCAAACCCGACCCGACTGCCAGGTTGACTAACAATGTGCAATCAGCAACCTTGTCCAGGAATTATCTTTAAAAAGGGCAACCTGGTGCATGTAGCTCCCGCTTGCGCAGGGTCCAGGGAAGGGTCCGACCACTTTGGGTCTATAGTACGCAGCCTTTCCCTACATTTCTGTAAGAGGCTGTTTCCAGGACTTGAACCCATGACCTCATGGTCACAAGGCAGCAGCTTTACCACTGCGCCAAGGCTCCCCTTCTCCAGGAATTATCTTTGCTAGTCCTAAAACACTTGGAGAGCAAATTGTAGGTCCTTTCATTCTGGGCACTATTTGGCTTATTTTACCAGACTTCGCCTATGTTGTTGGTCTCTAGACAGTCTTTAGTCTTTACTTTGTGATACGGAACAATACGGGTGCGTGAATTTTTTTTCCTATGGATCAACTGCATAGAACAAAATATTTCCTATAATAATCAGTAAACTACAGAGGAATATGGGTATAGAAGTCCGGAATGATGATATACGAGATAGAGTTGGGGTAGCACCAATTGAGGAGAAGCTTGTCCAACATCGTTTGAGATGGTTTGGGCATATTCAGCGCAGGCCTCCAGAAGCTCCAGTGCATAGCGGACGGCTAACGCGTGCGGAGAATGTCAAGAGAGGGCGGGGTCGACCGATTTTGACATGGGAGGAGTCCGTTAAGAGAGACCTGAAGGATTGGAGTATCGACAAAGAGCTAGCTATGGACAGGGGTGCGTGGAAGCTTGTTATCCATGTGCCAGAGCCATGAGTTGGTTGCGAGATCTTATGGGTTTCACCTCTAGCCTACCCCAACTTGTTTGGGACTAAAGGCTTTGTTGTTGTTGTTGTTGTTTGTTGGATCAACTGCATAGAACAAAATATTTCCTATAATAATCAGTAAACTACAGAGGAATATGGGTATAGAAAACGTAGGCTAAGAAGAGCTTCTGCCTGCATATATATGCAGTTGTTGGAGAATAAGGATATATAAGTGCAAAGGGAAGCATCTATAAACACTGAAACGTAACTCCTGGCCAGTGTGAAATATCTGCAGTTGTTGGAGTATAAGTATATTTAATTTCAATAAAATGCAATGTGAAACGCTGAAACCTAACTTGCAGCCAGTTATGCTGTAACATCACACAATATAGGTGTAAGCAAAGACTGTGAGACACTGTAAATTGAGACTATGAATCAATGATTCAGGCGTCATTTTATTCACAGTAAAAGTCTGCTCGGATTATGATGCCAAGTAGCTTAAAAACAAATAACCATAATTCATGGTCTGACCATTAAGGAGTACTTCTTTTCATGTTATCTCTGGGTAAGCGGCTGAAAATATACATCTAATCCAGACAAGATTGACTGAATTACCTAAGATGCTAGAGAATATTTTTTTTATAAAATGCCTTACAACCTGATCACATATTAAATGGATGAGGCATTGCAGCACTTTTGAATAGTGAATAGAGGCTCGTTGTTTCTTCTACACAACAATTGCACTACTACCATAATTCAAATTTTAGATGTGTCCTTGTCTTTGTTGTTGTCCAAGTTCACTAAATCAAAGATTAAATGCCTGCGTCTGCCACAAAAGTATGCCAACTTATGCAAAAAGAACATAAATTTATGAATAGCAGTCAATGCAATAAGAATAGAGGTGTGTGCTGACCTGTTATTGAACAAATACGCCGGAAGGGCATACAAAACCATGCTTCCACATCATGCCAAGTATCGTATCAGCCTCGGATCTTCTTCCGCAGCTCAGATATGCTTTGTGCATAATCCAGAAGGTCTTCTTTGTCCGGTCAAACCTAAAATACTCCATCTCATCCAACACCCCATGCATCTCTGCCAGTCGATGGTGCTTCCCATACATCACCATCTTGCAGTGGTATAAACTCCGGCACAGCTTCCATCCGGCCTCCTCAGCCTGCCAGACAAAGTGTGCGAGTCTGTCGACAGCGTCACACTGGAAATAGTTGGTTATGACAGACCGCATCACCTGTGTTGTGGTGACTGTGGTATTGCGTTCCAATGCCTCAGCAATCCTTCTTTCCATCCCCTCAACCAACCCCTCCTTGGCATACACCCTAATTAACAACACATTGAGCCAGGGCCTATAATCCTCAGGACGCAACTTCAGAAGCAACTCCTCGATCTTTTGAATCCTATCTACATGTGCAAACTTGCAATATGCACATAGCATTGCACGTATATGCACTATATCAACCTTGCCAGCATGCTCACGAGCACGCTCATAAGCCAGCTCCATCTTATAAATCTTCCCAGCATGTGAGTAACCTCTTAACATCAACAAATGTGTAGTGGTGTCTGGAACAACTCCACCTGCCATCATTTCATGGAACGCAGCTTCCATTTTGTCCCACATCCATGCCGTGAGGTAGCCAGCGATGACTGCATTGTAGGTACCAATTGTACGGGGCTGTCCTGAGGCATCCAGCGACTGGAGTGTGGCCTCCATGTGGTCGACGAGGAGGGAGCGACCGAAGAGAGCGATGAGGATGTTGAAGGAGTCCGCATTGGGCGGACCACACCGTGGATCACGCCGCAGCGCGTGGAAGGCCTCGACGCAGCTATTCACAAGGCCACTGTGCATGTAGGCGGCCATGAGGGCATTGTAGAGCGCCTGGTCGGGGCAGTAGGCGCTGGAGGCGTCGGTGAAGATGTTGGCCGCGGCGGTGGGGTCGCGGGCGCGGCTGGCAAGCGAGATGGCGACGACAAACTCGGGGAGCGTGGGCGGCGGCGAAAGCGTGCGGCGAAACGAAAAGACCGCGAGGCCGAGGTAAGGCTTGGGGCGGAGGAGGGACAGGAGCTCGAGGGAGGCGAGCGGCGAGACTGCGAGGAGGGTGGGGAATGAATGGGCGTGGAGGGCGGGCAGGGGGTCGGGATCCGAGACGGGCAGAGCCAGAAGAGAGGCGGCGAGGGAGGAGACGGCCGCGCGGAGGTGGGAGGCCGTGAAAGGCGGGAGCGGCGTGGAGGCGGGCGAACACGGCTGCGGCCAGGGCGCGGGATGAAACGGCGGCGGGGAGGTGGACGACGGGATGGAGGTGGAGGGGATCGCGTCGGGGGGAATGGGCACGGATGTGTAGGGGAGATGGACCGAATGGTGGAGGTGGCGGCGGCGAAGCAACGGGAGGAAGTGGCGAGCGGGGTGGCGGGACATGGGAGGAGGAGGGATTCGGCGGCGGCGGCGGCGGCGGCGGCGGCGCGATGGGTTTTAGGGATCGATGTGGGGGGAGAGGAAGAAGAGGGGCAAAGGCGGCCAGCTCGGCGTAGCGTTTTTGCGTCACCTCAACAAGCTGACAACTTGGAGACGGCTCGGCCTGGCCTGGTTGAAGAGTGCTCTTTACGGGCCTGGCTGGTCAGACCAGTGATGTGGGCTTAACGGGCCTGCAGTGATGTCGACTTGACGGGCCTTGCTGGTCAGACCAAGTGAGAGAGGTTTCTCAAAAAAAAAGTGAGAGAGGAGCAACTCTCAAATCCAGGGTTTCGAGATGGAAAACTCTTTAAAACATCCGCCACGCTCCTCGCATGCCACACGCCACGCGTCCCCGTGGAGACCATCTATCACGCGTTTTTCTCCCTTAGGCTGGTTATAGTGGGAGTAATTTATACTAGTGTCATGCATATGGCACTAGTCTAAATTACTACTTTCATGATGCAAAATATCATAGTAGTAATGTCATAGAATGTTTCATTTATTGCCTTATAGACTCATTTTACCTCGGGAAGCGCTATGTTACAATAACATACTTCCTCCGTCTCAAAATAAGTGTCTCAACTTTATACTAACTCTAGTACAAAGTTGTACTAAGCTTGACACACTTATTTTGGGACGGAGGGAGTATTATGTTATTCCAAACACCTCTCACCTCATTAAATACTTGTCACATAAGCAAAATTGTCTTGGGGTATGTTAAGTTACTACCTAAGTTACCCCATTATGACTAGCCTTATCTCTCGCGGTTACGGGAGAGCCATTCGTTTCCCTTTCCATCGGTGGCCTTATCCTTTGGACGTGAAGCCGCCATCGCACACCACTCGCTACCTCTCCCGGCCAATATGCAGCAAGCTCCGCGGCCGAAATAGTGCACATCGGAGTTCCTAGGCGGTTGATGCGAGCTCGCCACGCACCACTGCCGTGTTTCACAGTAGCAGCACGAGCTAGCCACGCGCCGCTCGTCTCGACGACTGTTGGTGTTTTAACGCAGCAACTCGTCCCCGACCGCCTCGCTGCGTTGCAACCTCGTCGGGGGCTGCTGGTGCTGCAAGTCACGGGGCGGCGGAGCTGCAATGGAGCGCTCGCCGTGCTCCAATGAGTGCTCGTCAGCGCTCCCTCCCGGCGCTACAATGGAGCGCTCCTCGGCGCTGCAATGGAGCGCTCGCCGACCACCGGTGCTGCGATGAAAGCTCTCGGCGCCGGCCTCCGGGTGCTGCAATGAAGCCCTCATCGCCAACTACCGACGTTGCAATGGAAGCCACGGGTGATGCAATGAAGCCCTCGTCGCTGGCCGCCGGTGCTACAACGAAGCCCTCGTCGCTGGCCACCATGCTGCAATGAAGCCACGTCGTCACCGGCCACGGGGGTGGTTCTCCTACCATGTAGCAGCACTGGAGCGACGGCGCTGGAGAGGTGTGCTGCGTGCGACTTGTCTGTGTTTGCTGACTCGAGAGGAGAAAGCCGGGAGCAAGCTGATGCGTTTGACCCCATCTACGGGTAGGGAGGATGAATCGAATGGCTGCGGACCCGACTGGTTTCTCCCGAAATCAGTCGGTTGATTTGTAGCAGTGGCCTTACGAGATGCGGTTGACGTTTGTATGTGTTCGCACTCCTTTGTCTCAAAAAATTGTGTTTGTACTCATTTCTGGCAAACCTCCTGTCAAACGAGACATTCTGCCATGACAGGCGACTCGGGTGAAGCGCATTCGAGAAGGTAAAACATGAAAAAAAAACAAGAGACATGGAGGAAACACTCGGTAGCAAGGCACACATGGGGTCTGACAGTGACCAATTCTAGCTCTCCCAAGGTAATGCAAGCTATCATGACTCAATCGGCAAGCGACACACCGATTCGGTTTGATATTTGAGTCGGCATGCCGTCATGTCCTAGTTGGAAGGTTCTACCCGGTATGCCGTCATGTCTCAGCCGGTAGGTTCTATCAGGCTGATGTTATGCCCAGTCAGCAGGAGGCCATTGTGCTCCACCCGGCTTGTTGTTATACCTATTCAGCAAGCCATCATGCTTAGTGCCTAGTCATACCACAATATAGCAGGCAGTTATGTTGATGGCTCAAGGACTTGGAGGACAGCATATGAAAACTTGCACCAGAACGCCTTGAAGATGGCCTCAAAAGGTGACGTGTTCAACATGAAAGTTTTGCCCCTCAAAAAATATGAAAGTTGTGTGTGTCATCAAGACATATAAGTTTCCTTTTGGAGTTATTGCAATCCAGATTAGTGTGCAACTTGTAGAGTCATGATAAGACGCGAACAACTTAGTGTGCTACTTGTTGGATTCCGACCTCAAGATAAAGATGGGCCAATCGAGCCATCAACACGGCCTTAGATGGAGAAGTGGCCTGCGTTGGGTTATTCTTATCATTGAGACAAACAAGTTTGATGTTAGACTCAACTCCATTCGAGTTAGTATATGATTTCTACGACCCACACAAGAAGCAGGACAAAGGTATGGGACAGATCCGAGCCAAATCCGAGTTGGTTTAGAACTAGAGCTTTTAGGACGTGAATTGATGTAATTTTCTTGTAAGGAAAACCTAAACGAGTCCTTACTTGTACGGGAAGTCCAGTCGCCTCATAAATATGTGGTTGAAGCCGCAGGCTGACCTGCTCGAAGTCTTGAGATCGGATGTATCATGTTAAAGCACGACGGAAGCACACACTAATGTAAGACCAATGTTCGGATTGGCACCAAGAAAAAACTTGATTTAATGTAGACATAATTTTTTACTAAAGTGTTTCGGTTTTCCGAACTTATGTCACCTTTAACCTATTTGTATGTTTTTTAGGGGGGGGGTATCCTCCTGACTGAGGTGCCCTGTGTAATAATTTATCTTAGGAAATCTTTTCCGGCCCGCAGCTCAGCATCTTTCCTACCGACCTGCACCTCGGCTTGACAAAACACACGCCACATCTGGACTAGTTTCCGAGCAGTGCGACGCTAGACGCCTTTAAAGCATCGGCAATATTAACGGGGGGCTGAGACTATAGCCGAACCCATCAAAAGCCAAGGTACTCCGAGGAGTCCTCGGCAAAATGTTCTCGGATATTGCTTTATATGCATCAGTTTTGAATTGTGTCTTCGGTCAATAGTTGGGTTGCCCAGCTCTTGTGATTGCCTCCTACATTCCGCTTTTGTTCGGCTAGGTGTGCAAAGGGAGAACCACTGCGATTGTACTTCGGATTTAACTGGTCAAGTACCTCGGTGGAGAAAGCCGAAAACTGACTGTCACAATGCGCGCAAATTGGTCAGCAATCCAACGGCTCTGTCAAACTATAGATCGATAGAGGTTACCCCATGGGCCTTTCATAAAATTGGCCGAAGTGTTAATGGCTTGACCTTGGCTGATGCTGAACACTAACCAGGGGCTAGTAACTGGCCTCCTAACTTTAAGCTCCTATGACTAAGTGAAAGTTATAAAGCCTAGATATCTGATTGCCTTGTTTCCGCTAACACAAGTGCCTCCGGCCACCTAGACGTCGGCTAAGGCTTGTCTTGTTAATGCGGAAACACCCTGTGTAGCATCTACAAAGGGGTAGAAGCCGACGATGGGTCACTCTCAAATGATAAATGATCATAAAGGAGTCAAAAAAGCATATAGCATAAAAGCATTTTGATACGTCTCCAGCGTATCTATAATTTTTGCTTGTTCCATGTTGTTATATTATCATTCTTGAATGTTTTACAATCATTTTATACCACCTTTATATCATTTTTGGGACTAACCTATTGACGTAGTTGAAGGAAATATGCCCTAGAGGCAATAATAAAGTTATTATTTATTTCCTTATTTCATGATAAATGTTTATTATTCATGCTAAAATTGTATTAACCGAAAACATAATACATGTGTGAATACATAGACAAACATAGTGTCACTAGTATGCCTCTACTTGACTAGCTCATTGATCAAAGATGGTTAAGTTTTCTAACCATAGACATGAGTTGTTATTTGATCAATGGGATCACATCATTAGGAGAATGATGTGATTGACTTGACCCATTCCATTAGCTTAGCACTTGATCATTTGTTTACTGCTATTGCTTTCTTCATGACTTATACATGTTCTTATGACTATGAGATTATGCAACTTCCAAATACCGGAGGAACACTTTGTGTGCTACCAAATGTCACAAACTAACTGGGTGATTATAAAGGTGCTCTACAGGTGTCTCGGATGGTACTTGTTGAGTTGGCATATATCAAGATTAGGATTTGTCACTCCGATTGTCGGAGAGGTATCTCTGGGCCCTCTCGGTAATACACATCACTATAAGCCTTGCAAGCATGATAACTAATGAGTTAGTTACGGGATGATGTATTACAGAACGAGTAAAGAGACTTGCCGGTAATGAGATTGAACTAGGTATTGGATACCGACGATCGAATCTCGGGCAAGTAACATACCGATGACAAAGAGAACAACGTATAGTGTTGTGCGGTTTGACCGATAAAGATCTTCATAGAATATGTAGGAACCAATATGAGCATCCAGGTTCCACTATTGGTTATTGACCGGAGACGTGTCTCGGTCATGTCTACATAGTTCTCAAACCCGTAGGGTCTATGACGATCGGTTTTATGAGTTTATATGTTTTGATGTACCGAAGGTAGTTAGGAGTTCTGGATGTGATCACGGACATGACGAGGAGTCTCAAAATGGTCGAGACATAAAGATTGATATATTGGAAGCGTACATTTGGACATCAGAATAGTTCCGGGTGAAATCGGGATTTTACTGGAGTACCGGAGGGGTTACTGGAACCTCCCGGGGGCTAATGGACCTTGTTGGGCCATAAGGGAAAGAGAGAGGGGCTGTCCTAGGGCAGGCAGCACGCCCCCTTCCCCCTGTCCGAATTGGACTAGGAGAAGGGGGGCGGCGCCCCCCTTTCCTTCTCTTTCTCTCCCTGCTTTTCCCCTCCTAGTAGGAGTAGGAAAGGGAGGAATCCTACTCCTACTAGGAGGAGGATTACTCCTCCTAGGCGCGCCAACAAGGGTCGGCCAGCCTCCCCCTTGCTCCTTTATATACGAGGGCGGGAGGGCACCTCTAGACACACAAGTTGATCACAAAGATCTCTCTCAGCCGTGTGTGGTGCCCCCCTCCACCATAATCCACCTCGATCATATTGTAGCGGTGTTTAGGCGAAGCCCTGCTGCGGTAGCTTCATCAACATCGTCACCACGTCGTCGTGCCGACGAAACTCTTCCCCGAGCTCTACTGGATCGTGAGTTCGCGGGACGTCACCGAGCTGAACGTGTGCTGAACACGGAGGTGTCATACGTTCGGTACTGAGGATCGGTCGATCGTGAAGACGTACGACTACATCAACCGCGTTATCATAACGCTTCTGCTTAACGGTCTACGAGGGTACATGGACGACACTCTCCCCTCTCGTTGCTATGCATCACCATGATTCTGCGTGTGCGTAGGAATTTTTTTGAAATTACTACGTTCCCCAACAGTGGCATCCGAGCCAGGTTTTATGCGTAGATGTTATATGCACGAGTAGAACACAAGTGAGTTGTGGGCGATACAAGTCATACTGCTTACCAGCATGTCATACTTTGGTTTGGCGGTATTGTTGGATGAAGCGGCCCGGACCGACATTATGCGTACGCTTATGCGAGACTGGTTCTACCGACGTGCTTTGCACACAGGTGGCTGGCGGGTGTCAGTTTCTCCAACTTTAGTTGAACCGAGTGTGGCTACGCCCGGTCCTTGAGAAGGTTAAAACAGCACCAACTTGACGAACTATCGTTGTGGTTTTGATGCGTAGGTAAGAACGGTTCTTGCTCAGCCCATAGCAGCCACGTAAAACTTGCAACAACAAAGTAGAGGACGTCTAACTTGTTTTTGTAGGGCATGTTGTGACGTGATATGGTCAAGACATGGTGCTATATTTATTGTATGGGATGATCATGTTTTGTAACAGAGTTATCGGCAACTAGCAGGAGCCATATGGTTGTCGCTTTATTGTATGCAATGCAATCGCCCTGTAATTGCTTTACTTTATCACTAAGCGGTAGCGATAGTCGTAGAAGCAATAGTTGGCGAGACGACAAGATGCTACGATGGAGATCAAGGTGTCACGCCGGTGACGATGGTGATCATGACGGTGCTTCGGAGATGGAGATCACAAGCACAAGATGATGATGGCCATATCATATCACTTATATTGATTGCATGTGATGTTTATCCTTTATGCATCTTATTCTGCTTTGTCTGACGGTAGCATTATAAGATGATCTCTCACTAAATTTCAAGATAAAAGTGTTCTCCCTGAGTATGCACCGTTGCCAAAGTTCATCGTGCCGAGACACCACGTGATGATTGGGTGTGATAAGCTCTACATCCATCTATAACGGGTGCAAGCCAGTTTTGCACACGCAGAATACCCGGGTTAAACTTGATGAGCCTAGCATATGCAGATATTGTCACATCCCTGGCCTTGCTATGCACTTGGGCTAGCTTGGTTGCTGCATCATGTCTAAATTTCTTTTAAACTTGAAATGGGGATGACAAACCCTAGCACTAAATAAAATGCAATTAGGATCAAAATAAAAATATTTTCAATGAACCCAGAATGCCCTTTAGAAAAGTTCATTATTTTTGTTAAAGGTGAAAACCCCTGCCAACAATGATGCACATATTTCTAGGCCATTCTGGATTTTTGAATTAAATCCTATTGTATTTGACTTTGGGCATTTAAATACTATAAATAATTTAAATGTTCAAATAAATGTTGGAAATTGTTAAGGGTCACTGAAATAATTCAGAAAGCACCCATAATTGTTTCCAGGATTTTATGAAATGGTTTGGTATTATTACTAAATCAAAACAAATAGCAAAAACTAGAAAACAGAAAGTAATAGAAAACAGGAGAGAGAGGAAGACTACCTGGGCCACTTACCTGCAGCCCACCTAGCGCCCCACCTGGCCCAGCAATGCGGCTGAGGCCCAGCCCAGCTCCCCACCGTCTTCAACCTCTGCCGGTAGGCAGAGGCGTGTCGACGCGCCCGCGCCCGAGCACCACCTCCTGCTTCCCCGGCCACCTCCTGCTTCCCCGGCCCCTCCTAGACGACGCCACGGAGCGCCACGCCGCCCCTGGCTCTCTCTCACTCTCCTTGCTCCTTTCCCCCCTCCTCTGTTTCTCGCACGCAGCCACCGAGCGGAGCCCGTCGCCGCCGTTCGCCATAGCCGCGGCCACCGGCCACCCCATGCCCCGCCGACGCGCCAAGAAACTCCACCAAGACGCTCTCGTCCTCCTCGACGTCTCACGCGACCAGAAGGGCCCCGAGCAGCCGCCATCGTCATCGTCTTCAAGCTTCGGCCCCGGCGCCCTTCTCCGTCGATTCGGCCACTCCGGTGCGCCCCCGAGCCCACTAACCATCCCTGCAGCTCCGCGGTGAGCCTTTGACCCGATTCCCCCTTCCCTCGTCGTCCTTCGCAAGCTCTAGCCCCGATCCCCAACCATGACCGAAGCATCTCGCCGTCGGCCATGGCGTAGCCGTGGCCATAGCCACCGCAGCTCGTTCCCGAGCCCACCGTCGAGCTCAGCACGATCGCATGAACCCGTAGACACCCACGACGCCTCCTCCAGTGCTCTGTAACGCCACCCCGAGATTGCCTGAACTCCGGCGGCCGCAAAAGAGCTCGCCGCCGTTAACTCCGGCCACCCCAGCACCAAACACCGCCACCGTTGGATGCGCCACATCGCCAGCTACTCGTAGCACCCACCCGCGCATCAAACCATGGCCGGAGCAGCGTTTCCGACGCTCTCCGTCGTCTCGACCTCGCCGGCGGCTAGACGCCGGCGGGTTTGACCCGCTAACCGTTGACTGGGTGGGCCCAGTTTGCCCCCTGGGTCAATGACATGTGGGCCACCCTTGCTAATTTTAGTTAGATTAGTTTAGCGCTAATTAACCTGGATTAGTGACTAACCTAACACTAGCTAACCCTGTTTAGTTAGTCAACTAACCACTGACATGCGGGCCGAGGCCCATTGACAGTTTAGTTAGTATTAACTTAATTCTGTTAACTAGTTGTTACACTGACATGTGGACCCCACTGGTCAGGTTTGACCTGAACCCGCCCATTGACCTGCTGACGTCACTATGAGGTCATGCTGACGCAATAATTCCTTTCTGGAATTTAAATAAATCTTAAATGATTTATTATTTTCAGAAAATGTCCAAAACTTCTAAAATTCATAGAAATTCAACCGTAACTCCAAATGAATTAAATTATATATGAAAAATGATCAGAAAAATCCAATCTATCCATATGCACTGGTTTCATGCATGTTTACACAACTTAACCTTGCTGTTTAGTGAAAAACATGACAATGCACTATTTGAATTCATAGTTTGAATTTGAATTTGAACCTAGTGTTCAAACCAGCACCATTTAACTTGTTGCTAGATGCATTAGCCCAAAACACATTCATATTGCCATGTCATAGCATGCATCATATTGTGCATTGCATTGATCGTGTTTCTTTTGTGTTTGCCGGTGTTGTTCCCCCTTGATAGACGTTGTACCGACGATGTGATCGTTGACACTGATGAAGACTCAATGTTATCTTCAGAAGTGCCAGGCAAGCAAAACCCCCTTGTTCATTCCGATAAAATCCCACTCTCTCGCTCCTGCTCTCTTTTACTGCGTTAGGACAACAACGATTCATCTGTTACTTGTTGCGGTAGCTGAACCCCTTTATCCTTTGCATGACCTGTCATTGCCACAGTAAATAGATGAAACCCACTAGCATGAGTAGGAGTTGTTTGAGCCCTGATGTGCCTACTCATTCATGCTTGTTTGTCATGCCTGCTACTGCTTAGAGTTGAGTCAGGTCTGATTCATCGGGGATGAATCAGAGGTGTGTGAACATGTCCTACTGTTGAGAGCTAAGTGTGTGAACACGATTTGGTAAAGGTAGCGGTGAGAGGCCATGTAGGAGTACATGGTGGGTTGTCTCATTGCAGCCGTCCTCAGGAACTGAGTTCTGTGTTTGTGATCCATGATCAGTTACTACCACACATTGGGCTCCGGGCACTCCAAGCTCTCTCGACTTATTAATCAACTCGATCTCTGTCCAGGAGTTGCAACTAGTTTCTGGTGTTTGTAGGTAGTGTTAGTAGTCTACCAAGTGGCACCCGGTACAGGTGGGCTTGGGAAAGACTAGGCACAGTGGCACGGTGTACCAAGTGGCACCCGGATGGTGGGCTTGGGAACCCTGCACACATCGTTTGGGGCCGTGAGCGACACCCCGGCCGGATCTCCTTGCGGGTGGAACCCGAATAGGCGATAAACCTGGACTAGAGACTTGTTCGGTTAGTCAGGTCGTGGCCGACTCCCTCGCCCGGCTTCCGCTTGAAGGTTGCCGAGGTACATGACGTGTACAGGGTGATAAGTGGCGAGAGCGTGTGTGAAGAAGTACACCCCTGCAGGGTTATCACTATCTATTCGAATAGTCGGATTCCTCGGATATGGAAACTTGGACCCCTTGCATAGTTCATAGACAAGTGAAAGTGGATACTCTAAAATACACAAGATAAGCGTGAGTGCTATGGATGGCGTTCTTGTAGGGAGACGGGAGCGGATCCATAGTGGTGTATTGATATGGTGAATATGTGGACTCGTGTGCGCCACCTCAAAAGAGTTGCTTGCAGTCGTAGTTTAGGATAGCCACCGAGTCAAAGCTGGCTTGCTGCAGTCAAACCCCACCATCCCCTTTGTTGATAATGATGCATATGTAGTTAGTTCTGATGTAAGTCTTGCTGGGTACATTTGTACTCATGTTGCTTAATTTATGTTTTTGCAGAGAGACTTCAGTCTCACTAGTAGTTCCACGTGGACTTCGATGTTTAGCTTGTTACCTCAGCTACGATCTTGTGCCCTCGGCAGGATCTGGTAGATAGTCAGGCTTCTCAGCCTCTTTCATTTGTAGATGTCTGTACTCAGACATGTTTAGCTTCCGTTTGTGTTTTGACTTGTATGCTCTGATCGTTGGGTCATGAGACCCCTGTTTGTAATATCTCGCTCCTCGGAGCCTATTGATTAAATACTTGAGTCGTAGAGTCATGTTGTGATGCCATGTTGTATCTGCACATATCGAGCATATTGTGTGTATGATATTGAAATGCTTGGTATGTGTGGGATCTGACTATCTAGTTGTTTATCTTTAGTAGCCTCTCTTACCGGGAAATGTCTCCTAGTGTTTCCACCGAGCCATGGTAGCTTGCTACTGCTCCGGAACACTTAGGCTGGCCGGCATGTGTCCTTCTTCGTTCCTGTGTCTGTCCCTTCGGGGAAATGTCACGCGATGAATACCGGAGTCCTGTTAGCCCGCTACAGCCCGGTTCACCGGAGTCCTGCTAGCCCAGTGCTACAGCCTGGATTCACCCGCTGATGACCGACACGTTCGATGCTGGGTCATGGATGCCTGTCCCTGTAAGTTTGTGCCACTTTGGGTTTACGACTAGCATGTCAGCCCGGGCTCCTTATCATATGGATGCTAGCGACACTATCATGTACGTGTGCCAAAAGGCGCAAACGGTCCCGGAAAAAGGTAAGGCGACACCCGTGGGAATACCGTGCGTGAGGCCGCAAAGTGATATGAGGTGTTACATGCTAGATCGATGTGGCATTGAGTCGGGGTCCTGACAGCTTTGGTATCAGAGCTTGACTGCCTGTAGGATTACCAAGCCAAACTGGTCGAAGTTGAGTCTAGAAATTCTTTAGTTATATAAGGGAATTGATTGTGAGATGGAACGTAAGGCTCTTTTTACTCCTTATACCTCATGGCCTTTTGATCTGAGTCATCATCTTCTCTTCTACGGGGTTAAGGAACTAGGCTTTCTCCTCTTTCTATCAGGATCACGTGTTACTAATCTGTAGACTTGTAAGATTGTTGGACTTAAGCCTCGTTTCAGTTCCTATTACTTCCGTATGTTAACTGTTGATCTCGAAACCTTGATATTGTGCTTCTGAGTGGTTATGCCACCATTTTTTGTGATTGTCTCAAATCTTTTTGAGCATTTACAGCCGTTATGCTGTCCGAGTCATCCCAGGTTTCTAAATAGTCGGATGCATTTGCAAATCCCTTCCTCCCGTTTCCGATGTGCCTTTGGTCAGATTAATCACACAAATCAGTGAGTTGAGGTACTTTATTGCCTTGACATATATGTTGGAGTTAATAATTATGACCCTAAGTGCTTAGGGGATCATCTAGTGGTCTAGCCATGATCTGTGTTTCCAGTGTGACGATTCTGGCCGTCATTATCGAAAGCATCCCGTGATGCCATTTAGTTAGTAGGTATTCTATTCCTGGGTTTTGAACCCGAGATTCACTCTACTTACTTCATGTTGATAGTGTTTGCTAGTTCCTTTAGGATATTAGTAACTTTGCGATAGTCCTCGAAGTTCGTGGTATCTCCTTCTTCCAAATACTATGAACCGCTTATGGCAGATGTTTATTGGATCAATAGATCACAATTAGAGTACTCTTGAGGAGTTCTCCATTCATAAATCGTGACTCTGCCAGTCCTACCTCTCTGCATGGCTTATCCGGAAGAAACATGTTGAACTTGGTTCGACATACTAATTATGCATCCATAACTCAGAAAATTATATGTTCTTTGAGTTGTCCCTCTTAGTTGTCTTCCGACCCTCGTCTATCAATTGATAGTCAAGAGTATGCGTGCAATCGTTCATCGATACCTATTACTCTTGTGGTCCGTCAAGCCATTCTATTCCAGAATGACTAGGAGAAACAAACTCCAGTACCTCATCCATATCTAGGATTGGGTCAAAACAATTGTACTCCGCAGATCAAAATGCCAATCCAGCTTTTGCTCTGTTCTACCTTGGAGTATTACCATCTTTTATATCGGGATTATTGTAGGAATTGCACACCATCCTATGAACTCTTGGTACAGTGATACTTCTTGCCATCATTGTTCATTCCTCGGTTCCTGTGTTATTGTAACCGGAATGCCGACAAGTGAATCGTGGTGTGTGAAATCAATACTGCTAGCAACTCTGTTTCTTGGTAGTTAAATGGACAATAACCTCATTCTTAACGTGTTGGTTCTTGAATCATCATTCTAAGATTGATCGTGCTACCTTGTCCATCTTCCTGGTGCACATTTCGATTGATAAGTTAGGATTTTGTCAAGTCCTCGCTCATTTGATCATATCGTCTTGCCCTGAAAAGCAAGATTGTTCTCGATCTTAGTAACATATCGGTGGTTCGTGATTTTCCGAATATCTTCTCGAAAGTATCACCAGGTTGTCACCTGACTGTTATGTTGAGCTCGTGATCAAGTTGGTTTATCCTGTAAACTACCCTTTCTCCAAGAATCTGTGTTGGGTACCCCTGAGCTAGTTGGCTAAGCTGAACAACAACTTGGAGAGTTGGAAGATGGAAGCTTGTCCGATTTAGTTCATCTTAAGGGATATCCTCTGTGTGTGTGTGTGTGTGTGTGTGTGTGTGTGTGTGTGTTGAAGATAGATGATATCTTTATTGGTTGATCCTCGTGATCAATTGTTGGATCTATTATCTTACCCAAACCTTTGATTTGAGTATGGGCTATCGTCAAATCAAATCAGAACCAACGATATTCGTAATGTTGTCTTACTCATGGTTTTTTCCTCGAGCATACACCATTATATTCTTTGGTCTGACCAATGCTATCGCCGTGTTCACTTAACTATGGAATTCCTTTTAAAAGGAAACCCGGATGAATTGTTGTTGAGCCCATTGACAACATCCTTATCTCCTCCATGATTTTGTTGAACATTAAGCTAGTGTTGGAAACTTGTGTAAGCATTTTCTTCATGCCCCGTTTATGAAGTATATGTTTGGATGAAAGAAGTGACTTCCTTTGATTCACGTGCATTTGATGTAAGTTGTCGTCGTGAATTCGAGAAAGTTTGTTTTTGCTCCTCTGGAATCATCCCAGGTCAGTCATGCATGTGCGAAGTATTCTATGGTCTGATAGACTGATCATCTTCATTCCCTATGTATCCCTAGCACACCAAGCCACTGATTGATTTGTTCAAGGAAAAGGAGTTGCTGTGCAAATACTAGTTCATGCACAAGATTCCTATATCCTCAATGATGGTTCCCTACCAGAACTCGATAGTGTTTTATTGTAAGACTACCATGTGATCATGTTTGTCTGAGGCAGCATGTTCACACATGTGTAGCAGAACCAGCTCATGTTTTGGAGCTTTCTATCGTAGTTCATTTCCCGAGAATCTCGCAACGTCATTTCGTCGATTTGTGTTGCAAACTTTCATTTTTCTTCCTAGACTCGATGAGTCTGGAATATCCTGACACCAACCAGAGCTGAATCTCAGGCAGATATGATGGTTCGAACATTTCCCAAGAACTATAATATTGGTCCCTCGATAACCGGTAAAGGGGATGTCGTGGCCAACACACCCAGCCGGAAGACCTATTATTGTAGTATCTTGTTTGAGGAAGTTGGCCACCTCCCCATAAGGACTTTGTAGGATTTACTCCCTAGTTATGCCTTATGATTTTTGTGTTTCCGAAGTCCGACCTTTACTTGATGTTCTAGATACCAGACCATTTCAAGGAATGGGATACGCTAGTACATCAAGGAGAACATTAGAAGCGGAGTGCTAAATGTCTCTTGGTCGATCATCCAGGTTTTGTTTCCTTAGCCTCGCTAAGGAAAAATCTGAGAAAGTGTTATCTTCCTTTGCATTTGCATCATCCATCATCATTCATCATGGTAGAAAGTTGTGTTGCCAGGATCCTTGACACGGATATTGGTAAAATCTTGATGATTATGGAAATACTCAGGTTCTTGAGAGCACGCACAAGCGCTAGGTGTTATCATCGACACTAATTGGGATGCTCTCAGTTTCCTCGGCAATGCTATGATCTTTTCAAACAGTGAATTCACTCTCTATTGCTGGGTTCTTCCCCAGTTACCAGAATCATTCCCAACATTTGCATTTTGTTCCCAGCTTGCACCACCAATGTGCCATTCTACCATGGGTCTCTTCCATTTCCGGTGGTAAGCAAATTCATCCATTACGTTGTCTTCAACAAGGTAATCCACATCATCCAAGTCCGAGTATGCCATTCTACCGACCCCCTCCAAACGATCGCTCGAGAATTGCCTTAGGCTGGTTTAAAGAGTTTCAATGATCTCTGAATGAAAGGTAATTCTTTTTGCCACTTAAGGGGATATATCTACGAGTCACCATCCCTAAGGTGCCTCGTTGTGGTATCATGGCAACTCAACTCCTCGCTGCGCTGACAACCGTTTACCACCCTGTTAAGTGTGGAATTGTAGTCTACCTGGTAAACCTCCGTCATTTGTTCCACTCCTTTCCGCTAGAGGTGTACTTCATCTCTCAGCTCAAGAGATGCTGCTATGTCTCATTCCGTGAGTTAATCCTGAGTTGTTCGACCTTCGAGAAGAACGATTCTTTTAGGGTCTTTCCTTCCTCTCGTTGTCATGATAGTTGGAGTTCTCAGAGTAAGACTTCAAGACAATGATGGGTGAACGAATCAATGTTCAGTTGAAGTGCAACCTGGATCGTGAAGATTGTGCTAGTTTGCGTTCCCCCTTCACCTTACCCTACGCTTGAATCTCAGGACGAGATTTTTGTTTAGTGGGGGTGAGTTGTTGTTGGGGAACGTTGCAGAAAACAAAAATTTTCCTACTCGTTTCACCAAGATCATCTAGGAGTTCATCTAGCAACGAGTGATTAGATGCATCTACATACCTTTGTAGATCGCGCACGGAAGCATTCAAAAGAACGGTGATGATGTAGTCGTACTCGACGTGATCCAAATCACCGATGACCAGCGCCGAACGGACGGCACCTCCGCGTTCAACACACGTACGGGACGGGAGACGTCTCCTCCTTCTTGATCCAGCAAGGGGGAAGGAGAGGTTGATGAAGATCCAGCAGCACGACGGCGTGGTGGTGGATGCAGGGCGTCACAGCAGCAGGGCTTCGCCGAGACTACGAGGGAGAGACGTAACGGGGGGAGGTGGAGGCGCCAGGGGCTGGTGTAAAATCCCTCCTCTCCCCCCCACTATATATAGGGGTGCCAGGGGGGGCGCCGGCCCTAGTAGATGAGATCTACTAGGGGGGCGGCGGCCAAGGGGAGGTTTCCCTCCCCCCCAAGGCACCTAGGGGTGCCTTCCACCACATGGACTCTTCCATGGTGGAAACCCTAGGCGCATGGGCCTATAGGGGCTGGTGCCCTTGGCCCATCTAGGCCAAGGCGCACCCCCTACAGCCCATGTGGCCCCCCGGGACAGGTGGCCCCACCCGGTGGACCCCCGGAACCCTTCCGGTGGTCCCGGTACAATACCGATAACCCCGAAACTTGTCCCGATGCCCGAAATAGCACTTCCTATATATAATTCTTTACCTCCGGACCATTCCGGAACTCCTCGTGACGTCCGGGATCTCATCCGGGACTCCGAACAACATTCGGGTTTCTGCATATACATATCTTCATAACCCTAGCGTCACCGAACCTTAAGTGTGTAGACCCTACGGGTTCGGGAGACAAGCAGACATGACCGAGACGACTCTCCGGTCAATAACCAACAGCGGGATCTGGATACCCATGTTGGCTCCCACATGCTCCACGATGATCTCATCGGATGAACCACGATGTCGAGGATTTAATCAATCCCGTACGCTATTCCCTTTGTCTATCGATATGTTACTTGCCCGAGATTCGATCGTCGGTATCCCAATACCTCGTTCAATCTCGTTACCAGCAAGTCACTTTACTCGTACCGTAATGCATGATCCCGTGACCAGACACTTGGTCACTCTGAGCTCATTATGATGATGCATTACCGAGTGGGCCCAGTGATACCTCTCCGTCATACGGAGTGACAAATCCCAGTCTTGATCCATGTCACCCAACAGACACTTTCGGAGATACCCGTAGTCTACCTTTATAGTCACCCAGTTACGTTGTGACGTTTGGCATACCCAAAGCACTCCTACGGTATCCGGGAGTTACACGATCTCATGGTCTAAGGAAAAGATACTTGACATTGGAAAACTCTAGCAAACGAACTATACGATCTTGTGCTATGTTTAGGATTGGGTCTTGTCCATCACATCATTCTCCCAATGATGTGATCTCGTTATCAATGACATCCAGTGTCCATAGTCAGGAAACCATGACTATCTATTGATCAACGAGCTAGTCAACTAGAGGCTCACTAGGGACATGTCGGTGTCTGTTATTCACACATGTATTACAATTTCCGGATAACACAATTATAGCATGAATAAAGACAATTATCATGAACAAGGAAATATAATAATAATGCTTTTATTATTGCCTCTAGGGCATATTTCCAACAGTCTCCCACTTGCACTAGAGTCAATAATCTAGTTACATTGTGATGAATCGAACACCCATAGAATTCTGGTGTTGATCATGTTTTGCTCTAGGGAGAGGTTTAGTCAACGGATCTGCTATATTCAGGTCCGTATGTACTTTACAAATCTCTATGTCTCCATCTTGAACATTTTCACGAATGGAGTTGAAGCGACGCTTGATGTGCCTTGTCTTCTTGTGAAACCTGGGCTCCTTGGCAAGTGCAATAGCTCCAGTGTTGTCACAGAAGAGCTTGATCGGCCCCGACGCATTGGGTATGACTCCTAGGTCGGTGATGAACTCCTTCACCCATATTGCTTCATGTGCTGCCTCCGAGGCTGCCATGTACTCTGCTTCACATGTAGATCCCGCCATGACGCTTTGCTTGCAACTGCACCAGCTTACTGCCCCACCATTCAAAATATACACGTATCCGGTTTGTGACTTAGAGTTATCCAGATCTGTGTCGAAGCTAGCGTCGACGTAACCCTTTACGACGAGCTCTTCGTCACCTCCATAAACGAGAAACATTTCCTTAGTCCTTTTCAGGTACTTCAAGATATTCTTGACCGCTGTCCAGTGTTCCTTGCCGGGATTACTTTGGTACCTTCCTACCAAACTGACGGCAAGGTTAACATCAGGTCTGGTACATAGCATGGCATACATAATAGAACCTATGGCTGAGGCATAGGGGATGACGCTCATCTCTTCTATATCTTCTATATCTTCTGCCGTGGTCGGACATTGAGCTGAGCTCAATTTCACACCTTGTAACACAGGCAAGAACCCCTTCTTGGATTGATCCATATTGAACTTCTTCAATATCTTATCAAGGTATGTGCTTTGTGAAAGACCTATGAGGCGTCTTGATCTATCTCTATAGATTTTGATGCCTAATATATAAGCAGCTTCTCCAAGGTCCTTCATTGAAAAACTTTTATTCAAGTAGGCCTTGATGCTGTCCAAGAGTTCTATATCATTTCCCATCAAAAGTATGTCATCTACATATAATATGAGAAATGCTACAGAGCTCCCACTCACTTTCTTGTAAACGCAGGCTTCTCCATAAGTCTGTGTAAACCCAAACGCTTTGATCATCTCATCAAAGCGAATGTTCCAACTCCGAGATGCTTGCACCAGCCCATAAATCGAGCGTTGGAGCTTGCACACTTTGTCAGCATTCTTAGGATCGACAAAACCTTCCGGCTGTATCATATACAATTCTTCCTTAAGGAAACCATTAAGGAATGCCGTTTTGACGTCCATTTGCCATATTTCGTAATCATAGAATGCGGCAATTGCTAACATGATCCGGACGGACTTCAGCTTCGCTACCGGCGAGAAAGTCTCATCGTAGTCAACCCCTTGATATTGTCGATAACCCTTAGCGACAAGCCGAGATTTATAGATGGTCACATTACCATCCGCGTCTGTCTTTTTCTTAAAGATCCATTTATTTTCTATGGCTCGCCGCTCAACGGGCAAGTCAGTCAAAGTCCATACTTTGTTTTCATACATGGATCCTATCTCGGATTTCATGGCTTTCAGCCATTTGTCGGAATCCGGGCCCGCTATCGCTTCTTCATAGTTCGAAGGTTCACCGTTGTCTAACAACATGATTTCCAAGACAGGGTTGCCGTACCACTCTGGTGCGGAACGTGTCCTTGTGGACCTTCGAATTTCAGTAGGGGCTTGATCAGAAGTATCTTGATCATTGTCATTAACTTCCTCTCTAGTCGGTGCAGGCACCTCAGGAACATTTTCTTGAGTTGCGCCATTTTCCGGTTCAAGAGGTAATACTTCATCAAGCTCTACTTTCCTCCCACTTACTTCTTTCGAGAGAAACTCTTTCTCCAGAAAGGACCCATTCTTGGCAACAAAGATCTTGCCTTCGGATCTAAGGTAGAAGGTGTACCCAATAGTTTCTTTTGGGTATCCTATGAAGACACATTTTTCCGACTTGGGTTCGAGCTTTTCAGGTTGAAGTTTCTTGACATAAGCATCGCATCCCCAAACTTTTAGAAACGACAGCTTAGGTTTCTTCCCAAACCATAATTCATATGGTGTCGTCTCAACGGATTTCGACGGAGCCCTATTTAAAGTGAATGCGGCAGTCTCTAAAGCATAGCCCCAAAAAGAAAGCGGTAAATCGGTAAGAGACATCATAGATCGCACCATATCTAACAGAGTGCGATTACGACGTTCGGACACACCATTATGCTGAGGTGTTCCAGGCGGCGTGAGTTGTGAAACTATTCCACATTTTCTTAAGTGTGTGCCAAACTCGTGACTCAAGTATTCTCCTCCACGATCTGATCGTAGAAACTTGATTTTCCTGTCACGTTGATTTTCAACCTCACTCTGAAATTCCTTGAACTTTTCAAAGGTTTCAGACTTGTGTTTCATTAAGTAGATATACCCATACCTACTTAAATCATCAGTGAGGGTGAGAACATAACGATAGCCACCGCGAGCCTCAACACTCATTGGACCGCACACATCAGTATGTATGATTTCCAATAAGTCGGTTGCTCGCTCCATTGTTCCTGAGAATGGAGTCTTGGTCATTTTACCCATAAGGCCTGGTTCGCATGTGTCAAATGATTCATAATCAAGAGACTCTAAAAGTCCATCATCATGGAGCTTCTTCATGCGTTTGACACCTATGTGACCAAGGCGGCAGTGCCACAGGTATGTGGGACTATCATTATCAACCTTACTTCTTTTGGTACTCACATTATGAACATGTGTAGCATCACGTTCGAGATTCATTAAGAACAAATCATTCACCATAGGAGCATGACCATAAAACATATCTCTCATAAAAATGGAACAACCATTATTCTCAGATTTAAAAGAGTAGCCATCTCGAATTAAACGAGATCCTGATACAATGTTCATGCTCAAAGCTGGCACTAAATAACAATTATTAAGGTTTAAAACTAATCCCGAAGGGAGATGCAGAGGTAACGTGCCGACGGCGATCACATTGACCTTGGAACCATTCCCGACGCGCATCGTCACCTCGTCCTTTGCCAGTTTCCGCTTATTCCGCAGCCCCTGCTTTGAGTTACAAATGTGAGCAACTGCACCGGTATCAAATACCCAGGAGCTACTACGGGCACTAGTAAGGTACACATCAATTACATGTATATCACATATACCTTTTGTTTTGCCGGCCTTCTTATCCGCTAAGTACTTAGGGCAGTTCCGCTTCCAGTGACCGCTTCCCTTGCAATAAAAACACTCAGTCTCGGGCTTGGGTCCATTCTTTGGCTTCTTCCCGGCAGCTTGCTTGCCGGGCGCGGCAACCTCCTTGCCGTCCTTCTTGAAGTTCTTTTTACCCTTGCCTTTCTTGAACTTAGTGGTTTTATTGACCATCAACACTTGATGTTCCTTCCTGACTTCTACCTCTGCTGATTTCAGCATAGCAAATACTTCAGGAATGGTCTTTTCCATCCCCTGCATATTGAAGTTCATCACAAAGCTCTTGTAGCTTGGTGGAAGAGACTGGAGGATTCTGTCAATGACCGCATCATCCGGGAGATTAACTCCCAGCTGAGTCAAGCGGTTATGCAACCCAGACATAGTGAGTATGTGCTCACTGACAGAACTGTTTTCCTCCATCTTACAGCTGAAGAATTTGTCGGAGACTTCATATCTCTCGACCCGGGCATGAGCTTGGAAAACCATTTTCAGCTCTTCGAACATCTCATATGCTCCATGTCTCTCAAAATGGTTTTGGAGCCCCGGCTCTAGGCTGTAAAGCATGCCGCACTGAACGAGGGAGTAGTCATCAAAACGTGCCTGCCAAGCGTTCATAACATCTTGTTCTGCAGGGAGAACGGGTGCGTCACCAAGCGGTGCTTGTAGGACATAATCTTTCTTGGCAGCTATGAGGATGATCCTCAGGTTCCGAACCCAGTCCGTATAGTTGCTGCCATCGTCTTTCAGCTTGGTTTTCTCTAGGAACGCGTTGAAGTTGAGGACTACGTTGGCCATTTAATCTACAAGACATATTGTAAAATATTTAGACTAAGTTCATGATAATTAAGTTCAGCTAATCAAATTATTAATGAACTCCCACTTAGATTAGACATCCCTCTAGTCATCTAAGTATTACATGATCCGAGTTAAACTAGACCGTGTCCGATCATCACGTGAGACGGACTAGTCAACATCGGTGAACATCTTCATGTTGATCGTATCTTCTATACGACTCATGCTCGACCTTTCGGTCTTCCGTGTTCCGAGGCCATGTCTGTACATGCTAGGCTCGTCAAGTCAACCTAAGTGTTTGCATGTGTAAATCTGTCTTACACCCGTTGTATGTGAACGTCTGAATAAAACACCCGATCATCACGTGGTGTTTTGAAACAGCGAACTGTCGCAACGGTGCACAGTTAGGGGGAACACTTCTTGAAATTAGTATGAGGGATCACCTTATTTACTACCGTCGTTCTAAGTAAACAAGATGCAAAACATGATAAACATCACATGCAATCAAATAATAAACGTGACATGATATGGCCAATATCACATAGCTCCTTTGATCTCCATCTTGGGGCTCCATGATCATCTTGTCACCGTCTTGACACCATGATCTCCATCATCATGATCTCCATCATCGTGTCTCCATGAAGTTGCTCGCCAACTATTACTTCTACTACTATGGCTAACGCGTTTAGCAATAAAGTAAAGTAATTTACATGGCGTTTCTTGATGACACGCAGGTCATATAAAAGAATAAAGACAACTCCTATGGCTCCTGCCGGTTGTCATACTCATCGACATGCAAGTCGTGATTCCTATTACAATAGCATGAACATCTCATACATCACATATAGATCATTCATCATTCATCACAACTTTGGCCATATCATATCACAAACCACTTGCTGCAAAAACAAGTTAGACGTCCTCTAATTGTTGTTGCAAGTTTTACGTGGCTGAATTAGGGTTCTAGCAAGAACGTTTTCTTACCTACGTTAAAGCCACAACGTGATTTGTCAACTTCTATTTACCCTTCATAAGGACCCTGTTCATCGATTCCGCTCCAACTAAAGTAGGAGAGACAGACACCCGCCAGCCACCTTATGCAACTAGTGCATGTTAGTCGGTGGAACCGGTCTCACGTAAGCGTACGTGTAAGGTTGGTCCGGGCCGCTTCATCCCACAATACCGCTGAAGCAAGAAAAGACTAGTAACGGCAAGATAGTTGACAAATCTACGCCCACAACAAATTGTGTTCTACTCGCGCAAGAAGAACTACGCATAGACCTAGCTCTGATACCACTGTTGGGGAACGTTGCAGAAAACAAAAATTTTCCTACTCGTTTCACCAAGATCATCTAGGAGTTCATCTAGCAACGAGTGATTAGATGCATCTACATACCTTTGTAGATCGCGCACGGAAGCGTTCAAAAGAACGGTGATGATGTAGTCGTACTCGACGTGATCCAAATCACCGATGACCAGCGCCGAACGGACGGCACCTCCGCGTTAAACACACGTACGGGACGGGAGACGTCTCCTCCTTCTTGATCCAGCAAGGGGGAAGGAGAGGTTGATGAAGATCCAGCAGCACGACGGCGTGGTGGTGGATGCAGGGCGTCACAGCAGCAGGGCTTCGCCGAGACTACGAGGGAGAGACGTAACGGGGGAGGTGGAGGCGCCAGGGGCTGGTGTAAAATCCCTCCTCTCCCCCCCACTATATATAGGGGTGCCAGGGGGGGCGCCGGCCCTAGTAGATGGGGGCGGCGGCCAAGGGGAGGTTTCCCTCCCCCCCAAGGCACCTAGGGGTGCCTTCCACCACATGGACTCTTCCGTGGTGGAAACCCTAGGCGCATGGGCCTATAGGGGCTGGTGCCCTTGGCCCATCTAGGCCAAGGCGCACCCCCTACAGCCCATGTGGCCCCCCGGGACAGGTGGCCCCACCCGGTGGACCCCCGAGACCCTTCCGGTGGTCCCGGTACAATACCGATAACCCCGAAACTTGTCCCGATGCCCGAAATAGCACTTCCTATATATAATTCTTTACCTCCGGACCATTCCGGAACTCCTCGTGACGTCCGGGATCTCATCCGGGACTCCGAACAACATTCGGGTTTCTGCATATACATATCTTCATAACCCTAGCGTCACCGAACCTTAAGTGTGTAGACCCTACGGGTTCGGGAGACAAGCAGACATGACCGAGACGACTCTCCGTTCAATAACCAACAGCGGGATCTGGATACCCATGTTGGCTCCCACATGCTCCACGATGATCTCATCGGATGAACCACGATGTCGAGGATTTAATCAATCCCGTACGCTATTCCCTTTGTCTATCGATATGTTACTTGCCCGAGATTCGATCGTCGGTATCCCAATACCTCGTTCAATCTCGTTACCGGCAAGTCACTTTACTCGTACCGTAATGCATGATCCCGTGACCAGACACTTGGTCACTCTGAGCTCATTATGATGATGCATTACCGAGTGGGCCCAATGATACCTCTCCGTCATACGGAGTGACAAATCCCAGTCTTGATCCATGTCACCCAACAGACACTTTCGGAGATACCCGTAGTCTACCTTTATAGTCACCCAGTTACGTTGTGACGTTTGGCATACCCAAAGCACTCCTACGGTATCCGGGAGTTACACGATCTCATGGTCTAAGGAAAAGATACTTGACATTGGAAAACTCTAGCAAACGAACTATACGATCTTGTGCTATGTTTAGGATTGGGTCTTGTCCATCACATCATTCTCCCAATGATGTGATCTCGTTATCAATGACATCCAGTGTCCATAGTCAGGAAACCATGACTATCTGTTGATCAACGAGCTAGTCAACTAGAGGCTCACTAGGGACATGTCGGTGTCTGTTATTCACACATGTATTACGATTTCCGGATAACACAATTATAGCATGAATAAATACAATTATCATGAACAAGGAAATATAATAATAATGCTTTTATTATTGCCTCTAGGGCATATTTCCAACAGTTGTCACATCCCTGGCCTTGCTATGCACTTGGGCTAGCTTGGTTGCTGCATCATGTCTAAATTTCTTTTAAACTTGAAATGGGGATGACAAACCCTAGCACTAAATAAAATGCAATTAGGATCAAAATAAAAATATTTTCAATGAACCCAGAATGCCCTTTAGAAAAGTTCATTATTTTTGTTAAAGGTGAAAACCCCTGCCAACAATGATGCACATATTTCTAGGCCATTCTGGATTTTTGAATTAAATCCTATTGTATTTGACTTTGGGCATTTAAATACTATAAATAATTTAAATGTTCAAATAAATGTTGGAAATTGTTAAGGGTCACTGAAATAATTCAGAAAGCACCCATAATTGTTTCCAGGATTTTATGAAATGGTTTGGTATTATTACTAAATCAAAACAAATAGCAAAAACTAGAAAACAGAAAGTAATAGAAAACAGGAGAGAGAGGAAGACTACCTGGGCCACTTACCAACAGCCCACCTAGCGCCCCACCTGGCCCAGCAATGCGGCTGAGGCCCAGCCCAGCTCCCCACCGTCTTCAACCTCTGCCGGTAGGCAGAGGCGTGTCGACGCGCCCGCGCCCGAGCACCGCCTCCTGCTTCCCCGGCCACCTCCTGCTTCCCCGGCCCCTCCTAGACGATGCCACGGAGCGCCACGCCGCCCCTGGCTCTCTCTCACTCTTCTTGCTCCTTTCCCCCCTCCTCTGTTTCTCGCACGCAGCCACCGAGCGGAGCCCGTCGCCGCCGTTCGCCATAGCCGCGGCCACCGGCCACCCCATGCCCCGCCGACGCGCCAAGAAACTCCACCAAGACGCCCTCGTCCTCCTCGACGTCTCACGCGACCAAAAGGGCCCCGAGCAGCCGCCATCGTCATCGTCTTCAAGCTTCGGCCTCGGCGCCCTTCTCCATTGATTCGGCCACTCCGGCGCGCCCCCGAGCCCACTAACCATCCCTGCAGCTCCGCGGTGAGCCTTTGACCCGATTCCCCCTTCCCTCGTCGTCCTTCGCGAGCTCTAGCCCCGATCCCCAACCATGACCGAAGCATCTCGCCGCCGGCCATGGCGTAGCCGTGGCCATAGCCACCGCAGCTCGTTCCCGAGCCCACCGTCGAGCTCAGCACGATTGCATGAACCCGTAGACACCCACGACGCCTCCTCCAGTGCTCTGTAATGCCACCCCGAGATTGCCCGAACTTCGGCGGCCGCAAAAGAGCTCGCCGCCGTTAACTCCGGCCACCCCAGCACCAAACACCGCCACCGTTGGATGCGCCACATCGCCAGCTACTCGTAGCACCCACCCGCGCATCAAACCGTGGCCGGAGCAGCGTTTCCGACGCTCTCCGTCGTCTCGACCTCGCCGGCGGCTAGACGCCGGTGGGTTTGACCCGCTAACCGTTAACTGGGTGGGCCCAGTTTGCCCCCTGGGTCAATGACATGTGGGCCACCCTTGCTAATTTTAGTTAGATTAGTTTAGCGCTAATTAACCTGGATTAGTGACTAACCTAACACTAGCTAACCCTGTTTAGTTAGTCAACTAACCACTGACATGCGGGCCGAGGCCCATTGACAGTTTAGTTAGTATTAACTTAATTCTGTTAACTAGTTGTTACACTGACATGTGGACCCCACTGGTCAGGTTTGACCTGAACCCACCCATTGACCTGCTGACGTCACTATGAGGTCATGCTGACGCAATAATTCCTTTCTAGAATTTAAATAAATCTTAAATGATTTATTATTTTCAGAAAATGTCCAAAACTTCTAAAATTCATAGAAATTCAACCGTAACTCCAAATGAAATAAATTATATATGAAAAATGATCAGAAAAATCCAATCTATCCATCTGCACTGGTTTCATGCATGTTTACACAACTTAACCTTGCTGTTTAGTGAAAAACATGATAATGCACTATTTGAATTCATAGTTTGAATTTGAATTTGAACCTAGTGTTCAAACCAGCACCATTTAACTTGTTGCTAGATGCATTAGCCCAAAACACATTCATATTGCCATGTCATAGCATGCATCATATTGTGCATTGCATTGATCGTGTTTCTTCTGTGTTTGCCGGTGTTGTTCCCCCTCGATAGACGTTGTACCGACGATGTGATCGTTGACACTGATGAAGACTCAATGTTATCTTCAGAAGTGCCAGGCAAGCAAAACCCCCTTGTTCATTCCGATAAAATCCCACTCTCTCGCTCCTGCTCTCTTTTACTGCATTAGGACAACAACGATTCATCTGTTACTTGTTGCGGTAGCTGAACCCCTTTATCCTTTGCATGACCTGTCATTGCCACAGTAAATAGATGAAACCCACTAGCATGAGTAGGAGTTGTTTGAGCCCTGATGTGCCTACTCATTCATGCTTGTTTGTCATGCCTGCTACTGCTTAGAGTTGAGTCAGGTCTGATTCATCGGGGATGAATCAGAGGTGTGTGAACATGTCCTACCGTTGAGAGCTAAGTGTGTGAACACGATTTGGTAAAGGTAGCGGTGAGAGGCCATGTAGGAGTACATGGTGGGTTGTCTCATTGCAGCCGTCCTCAGGAACTGAGTTCTGTGTTTGTGATCCATGATCAGTTACTACCACACATTGGGCTCCGGGCACTCCAAGCTCTCTCGACTTATTAATCAACTCGATCTCTGTCCAGGAGTTGCAACTAGTTTCTGGTGTTTGTAGGTAGTGTTAGTAGTCTACCAAGTGGCACCCGGTACAGGTGGGCTTGGGACAGACTAGGCATAGTGGCACTGTGTACCAAGTGGCACCCGGATGGTGGGCTTGGGAACCCTGCACACATCGTTTGGGGCCGTGAGCGACACCCCGGCCGGATCTCCTTGCGGATGGAACCCGAATAGGCGATAAACCTGGACTAGAGACTTGTTCGGTTAGTCAGGTCGTGGCCGACTCCCTCGCCCGGCTTCCGCTTGAAGGTTGCCGAGGTACATGACGTGTACAGGGCGATAAGTGGCGAGAGCGTGTGTGAAGAAGTACATCCCTGCAGGGTTATCACTATCTATTCAAATAGCCGGATTCCTCGGATATGGAAACTTGGACCCCTTGCATAGTTCATAGACAAGTGAAAGTGGATACTCTAAAATACACAAGATAAGCGTGAGTGCTATGGATGGCGTTCTTGTAGGGAGACGGGAGCGGATCCATAGTGGTGTATTGATATGGTGAATATGTGGACTCGTGTGCACCACCTCAAAAGAGTTGCTTGCAGTCGTAGTTTAGGATAGCCACCGAGTCAAAGCTGGCTTGCTGCAGTCAAACCCCACCATCCCCTTTGTTGATAATGATGCATATGTAGTTAGTTCTGATGTAAGTCTTGCTGGGTACGTTTGTACTCACGTTGCTTAATTTATGTTTTTGCAGAGAGACTTCAGTCTCACTAGTAGTTCCACGTGGACTTCGACGTTTAGCTTGTTACCTCAGCTACGATCTTGTGCCCTCGGCAGGATCTGGTAGATAGTCAGGCTTCTCAGCCTCTTTCATTTGTAGATGTCTGTACTCAGACATGTTTAGCTTCTGTTTGTGTTTTGACTTGTATGCTCTGATTGTTGGGTCATGAGACCCCTGTTTGTAATATCTCGCTCCTCGGAGCCTATTGATTAAATACTTGAGTCGTAGAGTCATGTTGTGATGCCATGTTGTATCTGCACATATCGAGCATATTGTGTGTATGATATTGAAATGCTTGGTATGTGTGGGATATGACTATCTAGTTGTTTATCTTTAGTAGCCTCTCTTACCGGGAAATGTCTCCTAGTGTTTCCACCGAGCCATGGTAGCTTGCTACTGCTCCGGAACACTTAGGCTGGCCGGCATGTGTCCTTCTTCGTTCCTGTGTCTGTCCCTTCGGGGAAATGTCACGCGATGAATACCAGAGTCCTGTTAGCCCGCTACAGCCCGGTTCACCGGAGTCCTGCTAGCCCAGTGCTACAGCCTGGATTCACCCGCTGATGACCGACACGTTCAATGCTGGGTCATGGATGCCTGTCCCTGTAAGTTTGTGCCACTTTGGGTTTACGACTAGCCATGTCAGCCCGGGCTCCTTATCATATGGGTGCCTGTGACACTATCATATACGTGTGCCAAAAGGCGCAAACGGTCCCGGAAAAAGGTAAGGCGACACCCGTGGGAATACCGTGCGTGAGGCCGCAAAGTGATATGAGGTGTTACATGCTAGATCGATGTGGCATTGAGTCGGGGTCCTGACAGATATGGCCTCGGAACACTGAGACCGAAAGGTCGAGCGTGAATCATATAGTAGATATGATCAACATAGTGATGTTCACAATTGAAAACTACTCCATTTACGTGATGATCAGTTATGGTTTAGTTGATATGGATCACGTGATCACTTAGATGATTACAGGGATGTCTATCTAAGTGGGAGTTCTTAAGTAATATGATTAATTGAACTTAAATTTATCATGAACTTAGTACCTGATAGTATTTTGCTTATCTATGTTGTTGTAGATAGATGGCCCGTGCTGTTGTTTCGTTGAATTTTAATGCGTTCCTTGAGAAAGCAAAGTTGAAAGATGATGGTAGCAATTACATGGACTAGGTCCGTAACTTGAGGATTATCCTCATTGCTGCACAGAAGAATTACGTCCTGGAAGCACTGCTAGGTGCCATGCCTACTGCAGATGCTGCTGACAACGTTAAGAACGTTTGGCAGAGTAAAGCTGATGACTACTCGATAGTTCAGTGTGTCATGCTTTACGGCTTAGAACCGGGACTTCAACGATGTTTTGAACGTCATGGAACATATGAGATGTTCCAGGAGTTGAAGTTAATATTTCAAGCAAATGCCCGGATTGAGAGATATGAAGTCTCCAATAAGTTCTATAGCTGCAAGATGGAGGAGAATAGTTATGTCAGTGATCATATACTCAAAATGTCTGGGTATCATAATCACCTGACTCAGTTGGGAGTTAATCTTCCTGTTGATAGTGTCACTGACAGAGTTCTTCAATCACTGCCACCAAGCTACAAAAGCTTCATGATGAACTACAATATGCAAGGGATGAATAAGACTATTCCCGAGCTCTTCGCGATGCTAAAGGCTGCGGAGGTAGAAATCAAGAAGGAGCATCAAGTGTTGATGGTCAATAAAACCACCAGTTTCAAGAAAAATGGCAAAGGGAAGAAGAAGGGGAACTTCAAGAAGAACGACAAACAAGTTGCTGCTCAGGAGAAGAAACCCAAGTATGGACATAAGCCTAAGACTGAGTGCTTTTACTGCAAACAGACTGGTCACTGGAAGCGGAATTGCCCCAAGTATTTGGCGGATAAGAAGGATGGCAAGGTGAACAAAGGTATATGTGATAGACATGTTATTGATGTGTACCTTACCAGAGCTCGCAGTAGCACCTGGGTATTTGATACTGGTTCTGTTGCTAATATTTGCAACTCAAAACAGGGACTACGGATTAAGCGAAGACTGGCTAAAGGACGAGGTGACAATGTGCGTGGGAAATGGTTCCAAAGTCGATGTGATCACCGTCGGCACGCTACCTCTACATCTACCTTCGGGATTAGTTTTAGACCTAAATAATTGTTATTTGGTGCTAGCGTTAAGCATGAACATTATATCTGGATCTTGTTTGATGCGAGACGGTTATTCATTTAAATCTAGGAATAATGGTTGTTCTATTTATATGAGTAATAACTTTTATGGTCATGCACCCTTAAAGAGTGGTCTATTCTTGTTGAATCTCGATAGTAGTGATACACATATTCATAATGTTGAAGCCAAAAGATGCAGAGTTGATAATGATAGTGCAACTTATTTGTGGCACTGCCGTTTGGGTCATATTGGTATAAAGCGCATGAAGAAACTCCATACTGATGGAATTTTGGAATCACTTGATTATGAATCACTTGGTACTTGCGAACCATGCCTTATGGGCAAGATGACTAAAACGCTGTTCTCCGGAACTATGGAGCGAGCAACAAATTTGTTGGAAATCATACGTACTGATGTATGTGGTCCAATGAATATTGAGGCTCGCGGTGGGTATCGTTATTTTCTCACCTTCATAGATGATTTGAGCAGATATGGGTATATCTACTTAATGAAACATAAGTCTGAAACATTTGAAAAGTTCAAAGAATTTCAGAGTGAAGTGGAAAATCATCGTAACAAGAAAATAAAGTTTCTATGATTTGATCGTGGAGGAGAATATTTGAGTTACGAGTTTGGCCTACATTTGAAACAATGCGGAATAGTTTTGGCAACTCACGCTACCCGGAACACCACAGCGTAATGGTGTGCCCGAACGTCGTAATCGTACTTTACTAGATATGGTGCGATCTATGATGTCTCTTACTGATTTACCGCTATCATTTTGGGGTTATGCTTTAGAGACGGCTGCATTCACGTTAAATAGGGCACCATCAAAATCCGTTGAGACGACGACTTATGAACTATGGTTTGGCAAGAAACCAAAGTTGTCGTTTCTTAAAGTTTGGGGCTGCGATGCTTATGTGAAAAAGCTTCAAACTGATAAGCTCAAACCCAAGTCGGAGAAATGTGTCTTAAAAGGATACCCAAAGGAAACTATTGGGTACACCTTCTATCACAGATCTGAAGGCAAGATATTCGTTGCTAAGAATGGATCCTTTCTAGAGAAGGAGTTTCTCTTGAAAGAAGTGAGTGGGAGGAAAGTAGAACTTGATGAGGTAACTGTACCTACTCCCTTATTGGAAAGTAGTTCATCACAGAAACCGGTTCCTGTGACATCTACACCAATTAGTGAGGAAGCTAATGATGATGATCATGAAACTTCAGATCAAGTTACTACCGAACCTCATAGGTCAACCAGAGCAAGATCTGCGCCAGAGTGGTACGGTAATCCAGTTCTAGAGGTCATGTTACTTGACCATGACGAACCTACGAACTATGATGAAGCGATGATGAGCCTAGATTTCGCAAAATGGCTTGAGGCCATGAAGTCTGAGATGGGATCCATGTATGAGAACAAAGTGTGGACTTTGGTTGACTTGCCCAATGATCGACAAGCCATCAAGAACAAATGGATCTTCAAAAAGAAGACAGACGCTGACGGTAATGTTACTGTCTACAAAGCTCGACTTGTTGCAAAAGGTTTTCGACAAGTTCAAGGAGTTGAGTACGATGAGACCTTCTCACTGTAGCGATGCTTAAGTCCGTCCGAATCATGTTAGCAATTGCCGCATTTTATGATTATGAAATTTGGCAAATGGATGTAAAGACTGCATTCCTGAATGGATTTCTGGAAGAAGAGTTGTATATGATGCAACCTGAAGGTTTTATCGATCCAAAGGGAGCTAACAAAGTGTGCAAGCTCCAATGATCCATTTATGGACTGGTGCAAGCCTCTCGGAGTTGGAATAAACGTTTTGATAGTATGATCAAAGCATATGGTTTTATACAGACTTTTGGAGAAGCCTGTATTTACAAGAAAGTGAGTGGGAGCTCTGTAGCATTTCTAATATTATATGTGGATGATATATTATTGATTGGAAATGATATATAATTTATAGACAACATAAAGGATACTTGAGTAAAAGTTTTTCAATGAAATACCTCGGTGAAGCTGCTTACATATTGGGCATCAAGACCTATAGAGATAGATCAAGACGCTTAATTGGACTTTCACAAAGCACATACCTTGATAAAGTTTTGAAGAAGTTCAAAATGGATCAAGTTAAGAAAGGGTTCTTGCCTGTGTTACAAGGTGTGAAGTTGAGTAAGACTCAATGCCCGACCACTGCAGAAGATAGAGAGAAAATGAAAAGTGTTCCCTATGCTTCAGCCATAGGCTCTATCATGTATGCAATGTTGTGTACCAGACCTGATGTGTGCCTTGCTATTAGCCTAGGAGGGAGGTACCAAAGTAATCCAGGAGTGGATCACCGGACAGCGGTCAAGAACATCCTGAAGTACCTGAAAAGGACCAAGGATATGTTTCTCGTTTATGGAGGTGACAAAGAGCTCATCGTAAATGGTTACGTTGATGCAAGCTTTGACACTGATCCAGACGATTCTAAATCGCAAACCTGATACGTGTTTATATTAAACGGTGGAGCTGTCAGTTGGAGCAGTTCTAAACAGAGCGTCGTGGCGGGATCTACATGTGAAGCGGAGTATATTGCTGCTTCGGAAGCAACAAATGAAGGAGTCTGGATGAAGGAGTTCATATCCGATCTAGGTGTCATACCTAGTGCATCGGGTCCAATGAAAATCTTTTCTGACAATACTGGTGCAATTGCCTTGGCAAAAGAATCCAGATTTCACGAAAGAACCAAGCACATCAAGAGACGCTTCAACTCCATCAGGGATCAAGTCCAGGTGGGAGAGATAGAGATTTGCAAGATACATACGAATCTAAATGTTGCAGACCCATTGCCTAAGCCTCTTCCACGAGCAAAACATGATCAGCACCAAGGCTCCATGGGTGTTAAAATCATTACTATGTAATCTAGATTATTGACTCTAGTGCAAGTGGGAGACTGAAGGAAATATGCCCTAGAGGCAATAATAAAGTTATTATTTATTTCCTTATTTCATGATAAATGTTTATTATTCATGCTAGAACTGTATTAACCTGTGACGCCCCGAGACCGATGCGCCAGGTGTCTCCCAGTTGTTCGCCGTCGTTGCCATGTCATTCGCTTGTGTGTTGCATCTTGTCATTGCATCATATGCATTGCATCATCATGTTTTCAAAACATGCATTCGTCCAGGCCTCCCCGTTCCTTCCGTTGTCCGTTCTGAGTCCAGACACCCTTGCACGCGCCCGCGACATGTCCAAAATAGTATTTTATAAGTGGCCAGAAAATGTTCTCGGAATGGGTTGAAAGTTGGCATGCGGTGTTGTTATAGTGTAGATAGGCCGCCTGCCAAGTTTCATCGCTTTCGGAGTTCGTTTGACGCCCCAACAGATAACTATAGCAGTAGTATAGTCGGTCTAACGTCGGACGTTTTCGGTCTCCGAAAATTGCTGCCGGGCCCTCTCTCTCTCTCTCTCTCTCTCTCTCTCTTCTCTCCTCTCAGCCTTGCCACATCCCACCTAGTCCATCCACCTACCCCTGTTCACGTCCGGAGCCGTCCGATGCGATAGCACGGTCCAAAAACCCTCTCTGCACAGTGCATCGAACCCCTCGCGCGCGTCCGGAAGTTGTCCCAAACCCGACCCGGGGAGTCGTCACCATTGGGTCCGGATCATCCCCAAACATCCACAAGACATCTCCTTTTTCCTATTTGGACTTCCTAACTATTTATTCGCGATCGTCCGATTATGATCGGAGGGACGAGTTAGCACCTAACCTAAATTCATCTGATATAAATATCAGTCTAACCCTAGATCCTAGGGGCTTGTCCCATCCATCACATCACCTCACCCGCCGCTGCCTCTCTCTTCCTTGGGATCGCTCCCGATCCAAAAAAATCCACCGGGCCAACCACCTCCTCCCCTCGATCCCCTCCTGATCCGTTCCACCAACCAGATCTCCGACCACCTCCTCGTTTTGCGTCCTCGATACAAACCCGAGCCAACCAGCAGCTCCTTCTCATCCCCGTGCACGCAGCGGCCGAGCAGGCGACCTCGCCGAACCACCAGATGAGCTCCGTTGCCCCTTATTCTTGGCCTTCCGTGCTCCTACCGTCCCCTCTCTCTGCTTATCTCTCTCCCCCGTTTCCTTTTCTATAGGAGCGCCACCAAGGACGCCATGGAGTCCGATGGAGCTCTGCCATGCTGCCTCAAGCCACATAGCACCACGCAGCCGCCGCCGCTCGGATCCCACGCATGCTTGCGGAGCTTCACCGGGCTTCGTCGCTGTTGACCGCGTCCACTCTGTCCCCTACCTCGCGCCTCCTCCCGAGCAAGAGCTCCCATGGCTGCCGCCGCCCTCGTGGCTACCTCGTAGGAGCTTTCCCGCCACCGGATCGAGTCGCCTCCGCCCGATTCCCCCGCCGCCAAGTCCAGCACCGCGCCACCGCGAGCCGCCTCCTTCCCTTGGATCCTCGCCGCCCCTTTGCCCTGCTCGCCTGCTCTGCTTCGTTCGAGCAGGAAGGACGACGCTCCTCTGTCTCGCACCATTGAACGAGGCCTTGATCCCAGTCAGTAGCGCATGGGCCAACCTCACCCTGTCAAAGGCCTAGCCTCCCATCCAGCGCCGTGCGAAGCCCAGCTTCCCGCCGGCCTGCTGCCTCCCCACCGAGCCGGGCCAAGGCCCATGGTGATCCTCCAGAGCCCCTGCACCTGTTGGGCCAGGCTGCAGATTTGGCCCGGTGTGTTTTTTTCATGGCCTGCGATTTTGTCTATTATTCTAGAGAACGCCCGTTTTGCAGAAAGGCCCCTTAACTCCATGCATATTAAAACTCGCAAACCATGCATCATACGTAAAAACTTAATATATGAAACTTGCTTAGAATTTTGTGTAGATTCATAATTTGCAACTTTCATCCATGTTAAAAATGTTTAAAATGATGTTTGCTTATAATTTATCTAATGCCATGCTAAAATGCTTTATTTCATAACTAAATAACCGTAGCTCGGTTTTAAATAATCTTTATATGTAGATGGGGTAGAAAAATGCATAGATTATCATGGTGACTTTACTTTGCATGTTTAACAACTATAAAATATTGTTTGGGGCAGAACAGTACCAAACCTTATAATGTGCACATGAGGAGTTTCCGGACTTGTTGTTTGTTGTTCCGGCCTCATTTAAACTTGCCTAGATAGGTAGTTTTACTTTGCTTCACCTCTTGCCATGTTTAACAACATTTAATATTGTTGGGTACATAAACGAGATCGAACTAAATAACTTGAATGTGGTGTTCCGTCAATATGCAACTTGTTGCATATTGAGCTCCACTTAATTTGTAGAATTGTTTGTTGCATATTGCCATGCCTATTTAAATCGGACATGCATCATACTTGGTTGTGCATCATGCCATGTTTATGTGATGGTTGTTTACTATGTTGCTTGCCTCTTTCCGGGTTGTTTCTCTCGTTAGCTTCGGTTTCGTTCCGGAGTTGTGAGGATTTGCTCGACTACGTCCGTTTATCTTCTTCATGGACTCGTTCTTCTTCCTTGCGGGATCTCAGGCAAGATGACCATACCCTCGAAATCACTTCTATCTTTGCTTGCTAGTTTGCTCGCTCTTTTGCTATGCCGCGATACCTACCACTTGCTATATCATGCCTCCCATATTTCCATGTCAAGCCTCTAACCCACCTTGTCCTAGCAAACCGTTGTTTGGCTATGTTACCGCTTTGCTCAGCCCCTCTTATAGCGTTGCTAGTTGTAGGTGAAGATGGAGTTTGTTCCATGTTGGAACATGGATATTGTTGGGATATCATTATTATATCTTGTTTACTTTAATGCACCTATATACTTGGTAAAGGGTAGAAGGCTCGGCCTTATGCCTGGTGTTTTTTTCCACTCTTGCCGCCTAGTTTCCGTCATACCGGTGTTATGTTCATTACGCGGTTGGGTTATAATGGGAACCCCTTGACAGTTCGCCTTGAATAAAACTCCTCCAGCAAGGCCCAACCTAGGTTTTACCATTTTCCACCTAGCCTTTTTCCCTTGGGTTCTGTAGACTCAAGGGTCATCTTTATTTTAACCCCCCGGGCCAGTGCTTGTCTAAGTGTTGGTCCAAACCTGTCAGCAGCGGGTGGCCACTAGGGGCAACTCTGGGCTGGCCTACCGGAATCTTGGACAATCCGGTGTTGCCCTGAGAATGAGTATGTGCAGCTCCTATCAGGATGTCGGCACATTGGGCGGCTTTGCTGGCCTTGTTTTACCATTGTCGAAATGTCTTGTAATCGGGATTCCGAGTTTGATCGGGTCTTCCTGGGAGAAGGAATATCCTTCGTTGACCATGAGAGCTTGTGATGGGCTAAGTTGGGACACCCCTGCGGGGTTTTGAACTTTCGAAAGCCGTGCCCGTGGTTATGGGCAGATGGGAATTTGTTAATGTCCGGTTGTAGAGAACTTGTCACTTAACTTAATTAAAATGCATCAACCACATGTGTAGCCGTGATGGTCTCTTCTCGGCGGGGTCCGGGAAGTGAACACGGTTCTTGTGTTATGTTTTGAACGTAAGTAGTTTCAGGATCACTTCTTGATCACTTCTAGTTCACGACCGTGCTTTGCTTCTCTTCTTGCTCTCATTTGCGTAAGTTAGCCACCATATGTGCTAGTGCTTGCTGCAGCTCCACCTCACTACCTTTTTCCTACCCATAAGCTTAAATAGTCTTGATCGCGAGGGTGTGAGATTGCTCAGTCCCCGTGACTTACAGATTACTTCCAAAACCAGTTGCAGGTGCCGTGGATACTGAAAGCACAAGTGCTCCCTGGGTGGTTTTGGTAATTAATGTCAACATATCTCTTGTTGGACTAACACTTTTACCTAGTATGTTTCAGATAAGTTCAACAATGGAGTGGCATGGACTAGAGGATGTGGAACCCCTTCAAGATTCTAAGGACAAAGGATTGGCTCAAGCTTCAAGATCAAGACTCTACATTTTCTATTTTAGTGATCCAAGATCACATTGAGTCTATAGGAAAAGCCAATACTATCAAGAGGGAATGAGGTGTTGCTTAATGGCTTGCTTGCTCAAAGTGCTTAGTGATATGCTCCAAAATCCTCAACTACCTTCCCACATCCACATATGACCTAAACCAAAAGTCAAACTCGGCCCCACCGATTCTATCTATCCGGCGCCACCGAGTTTCAAATGTCATAGCCACTGCCACAAACCCTAGCAAATCGGTTTCACCGATAGGGATCTCGGTCTCATCGAGATGGGATTGTAATCTCTCTGTGTATGTCCATTACCAAAATCGGTCTCATCGAGTTTGAGCAATCGGTACTACCGAGATTACAATGGAAACCCTATGGTTAGCTTATTACCAAAATCGGTCCCACCGAGTTTGTGTAATTGGTCCCACCGAGTTTGCCTGACCAACTCTCTGGTTAGCTTATTACCAAAATCGGTCCCACCGAGTTTGTGTAATCGGTCACACCGAGATTACGTTATGCCCTAATCCTAACCATATCGGTCCTACCAAGTTGCATCTCAGTCCCACCGAAAATCCTAACGGTCACTAGGTTTGCTGAATCAGTCCGACCAAGTTTAATCATTCGGTCCCACCGAGTTTGGAAAATTGTGTGTAACGGTTAGATTTTGTGGGGAGGCTATATATACCCCTCCACCCACTCTTCATTCGAGGAGAGAGCCATCAGAACATACCTACACTTCCAATACACATTTTCTGAGAGAGAACCACCTACACTTGTGTTGAGGTTAAGATATTCCATTCCAACCATATGAATCTTGATATCTAGCCTTCCCCAAGTTGCTTTCCACTCAAATCTTCTTTCCACCAAATCCAAATCCTGTGAGAGAGAGTTGAGTGTTGGGGAGACTATCATTTGAAGCACAAGAGCAAGGAGTTCATCATCAACACACCAATTGTTACTTCTTGGAGAGTGGTGTCTCCTATATTGGCTAGGTGTCACTTGGGAGCCTCCAACAAGATTGTGGAGTTGAACCAAGGAGTTTGTAACGGCAAGGAGATCGCCTACTTCGTGAAGATCTACCGCTAGTGAGACAAGTCCTTCGTGGGCGACGGCCGTGATGGAATAGACAAGGTTGCTTCTTCATGGACCCTTCGTGGGTGGAGCCCTCCGTGGACTCGCGCAACCGTTACCCTCCGTGGGTTGAAGTCTCCATCAACGTGGATGTACGATAGCACCACCTATCGGAACCACGACAAAAACATCCGTGTCTCCAATTGCGTTTGAATACTTCAAACCCTTCTCTTTACATTCTTGCAAGTTGCATGCTTTACTTTCCGCTGCTCATATACTCATTGCATGCTTGCTTGATATGTATCGTGTTTGTTAAACTTGTGCTTAAACTCCACTTAAACTTAAGAATATTAAAAACTGCAACTTTTGGCACTTAGTGTCTAATCACCCCCCTCTAGACACCTCTTCTCGATCCTTTCAATTGGTATCAGAGCATTGGTCTCCATTGCCTTGGTTTAAACACCATTGGAGGAAGATGGATGTGTCTACTTTGGGGAGTCTTAGACATAGAGTGCCTAGTCTTGATGGAGAGTATTTTCATGAGTGGAAAAATGAAATGCTTGAGATTTTCAATGAATATCATTTGAACAAGTACATTACTAGCCCTTGTGCACCTCATGTTGATCCTTTGCACCCTACCCTAGATGAAGATATTGACATGATTCACAATCTTAGAACTGTTGAGCTCATCATTAGAGGCTTGCCTAGAAACTTGATTAGATGTTTGCCTACTCTCAAGTGTGCCTACACCATATGGAGATTTCTTGAGGAACGATTTCCAGATTATTCCTTGAAAAATTTAGACGAAATTCTCCATAAGTCTATTGCCTTGAGTACGATGAACTCTAGTGATCCTAGCTTTGGTGATTGTCTATTTGAGCTTACCAATCTCATGCGTGCTAAAGGAAATGTTGGAATCATTAGCGGTATCATATCCGAAGCTATTAGAATTCATAAAGGTAACCATTGTGATGATCATTTATCTAATGAATTACCCTCTATAGGAATTGATCAATCACAAGATGATGTTGAACATGGATACTATGATGAAGATGATGATAGTGACTATGATCTTGATGATGCAATGAGGCATTTTGGTCTTATGGCAAATCTTCACGGCTACATGGCTGGAGGAAAGGAATGGGTCCTTGATAGTGGATGTACTGATCATATGACCGGAGATAAAGATATGTTCTACGAGCTTGCTGAAAACGACGGCCCTCGAAAATATGTCACTTTTGGTGATAATTCAAAGGGTAAGGTGGTTGGCCTTGGTAAGGTGGCCATCTCACATGATAGCTCCATACAAAATGTCATGCTCGTTGAATCCCTTGGATACAATTTACATTCAGTTTCTAGACTTGCGGATTTCGGTTTCAATGTCTTATTCACTGAAGTAGATTTCCAAGTGTTTCGTAGAGACAATCATAAAATGGTCTTTACCGGTATACGTAGAGGAGATCTTTACATTGTTGATTTCACTAAAAAGGCTCAACCTAGAACTTGCTTAATTACCAAATCTTCTAAAGGCTGGTTGTGGCATAGAAGACTAGGTCATGTTGGTATGCGAAATCTTGATAAGCTTATTAAAGGTGATCATATCCTTGGAATAAAAGATGTCATATTTGACAAGGATAGACTTTGTAGTGCTTGTCAAGCAGGGAAACAAGTTGGAGGAGGTCACCGCGCGAAGAACATCATGACCACAAGAATACCACTCGAGCTACTTCACATGGATCTCTTTGGTCCAAATGCCTACAAGAGTCTCGGTGGTAACTCATTTGGTCTAGTCATAGTTGATGATTTTTCAATATTTACGTGGGTGTTCTTTCTTGATGACAAATCGCAGGTCCAAAAGATCTTCAAAAACTTCGCTAGGAAGGCCCAAAATCAGTTTGACGTGAAGATCAAGAAGGTTCGGAGCGACAACGGAACGGAGTTCAAGAACGCAAATGTGGACACCTTTCTTGACGAAGAAGGGATTTCACACGAGTTCTCGGCTACGTACACACCTCAACAAAATGGAGTTGTTGAAAGGAAGAACCGGACTCTTATCGAGATGGCAAGAGCGATGCTTGATGAGTACAAAACGCCAAAGCACTTTTGGGCGGAAGCGGTTGAGACAGCTTGTCATGCAACAAATCGCTTGTATCTTCACAAGCTACTCGGCAAGATGGCATACGAGCTCCTCACCGGTAACAAACCCCAAGTTGGATACTTTCGAGTATTCGGCTCAAAGTGCTACATTCTTGATAAGCATCATCGTTCTAAATTTGCTCCTAAATCTCATGAAGGTTTCCTACTTGGTTATGGATCAAACTCTCTCACTTAACGTGTCTACAACAATTTCACCCGAAAGGTTGAAGAGACGGTAGATGTGAAGTTTGATGAATCTAACGGCTCACAAGTAGAGCAATTGTCAATTGATGTAGGAGACAAAGACCCTTCGGAAGCAATTCAAGACTTGTCCATTGGCAAGATTCGTCCAACGGAAGTGAAGGAGAGTACCTCGTCCGTCCAAGTTGAAGCTTCTACCTCACAACAAGGTGAACCAAGAGTTGATACGGAAGCATCCACAAGTGGGACACGCCAATATGAAGAAAACGAGGAAGCGCACCAAGATGAACATCAACAACCTCCTTCTCCACCACGACAAGAGAACGACAACGTCAACAATGAAGAAGGCCAAGAAGAAGCACAAGATGAAGAGGATGTTCCACCCCGACCCAAGCAAAAGCTTTCACGAGTTCGAGCAAGAATTGCTAAGGATCATCCCATCAAGCAAATCTACAATGATATCCAAACCGGGAGAATCACTCGCTCTAAAACTCGTTTAGCTAACTTTTGTGAACATTACTCATTCATCTCTAGCATTGAACCTATGAAGGTTGAAGAAGCATTGGAGGATCCGGACTGGATAAACGCTATGCATGAAGAGCTACACAACTTTGAGAGAAATCAAGTGTGGACATTGGTCGAGAAGCCCGACAACAACCACAACATCATTGGTACCAAATGGGTGTTTCACAACAAGCAAGATGAAGATGGACAAGTGGTTCACAACAAAGCATGTCTCGCCGCCCAAGGCTACACACAAGTTGAAGGTATGGACTATGGTGAGACATATGCTCCCGTTGCTAGACTTGAGTCCATTCGCATCTTACTTGCTTATGCTAATCACCATGATATCACCTTGTACCAAATGGACATTAAAAGTGCTTTTCTAAATGGCAAAATTGAGGAAGAAGTTTATGTTAAGCAACCTCCCGGCTTCGTCAATCCTAAGAAACCTAATCATGTTTACAAACTTCACAAAGCCCTTTATGGTCTTAAACAAGCTCCTAGAGCATGGTTTAAATGCTTGACCAAGTTCCTTATTGAAAAAGGCTTTGAAATTGGTAAAATTGATTCTACTCTTTTTACTAAAAGGGTAATGGAGAACTACTTGTGTACCAAATTTATGTTGATGATATCATATTTGGTTCAACTAACCCTCATTTTAGTGAGAAGTTTGGAAAGCTAATGTCGGAGAAGTTTGAGATGTCTATGATGAGTGAACTCAAATTCTTTCTCGGTTTGCAAATGAAGCAAACTAAGGAAGGTACCTTTGTCTCTCAAACGAAGTACACCAAGGACTTATTCAAGAAGTTCAATATGCAAGAATGCAAAGGTATGACTACACCCATGCCTACTAGTGGACATCTTGATTTGAGCAAAGATGGTGAACCGGTTAATCAAAAGGTTTATCGCTCTATGATTGGTTCATTGTTATATCTATGTGCCTCTCATCCCGATATTATGCTAAGTGTGTGCATGTGTGCATGATATCAAGATGCTCCTAAAGAGTGTCATCTTAAGGTTGTGAAAAGGATAGTGAGATACCTAATCCATACACCAAATTTTGGCATTTGGTATCCCAAGAGGTCCTCTTTTGATCTTGTTGGCTACTCCGATTCGGACTATGCCGGAGAAAAGTTTGATAGAAAATCCACTTCGGGTACTTGTCAATTCCTTGGTATATCTCTTGTGTCTTGGTCTTCCAAGAAACAAAACTCGGTATCCTTATCCACAGCCGAAGCGGAATACATTGCCGCTGGTTCATGTTGTGCTCAATTACTTTGGATGACCCAAACTCTTAAAGATTATGGGATATATGTGAAACATGTTCCATTGCTATGTGATAATGAAAGTGCTATTAAGATTGCTCACAATCCCGTGCAACATTCTCGAACTAAGCATATTGAAGTTCGTCATCATTTCATTCGAGATCATGTTGCAAAAGGGGACATTAACCTTAAGCATGTTCGCACCGATAAGCAATTGGCGGATATATTCACTAAACCACTTGATCAGAAAGTGTTTTGCAGGTTGAGAGGTGAATTGAGCATCATTGATGCTTCAAACTTGGAGTAGGAACTTCATTTGATACATGCGGGGCATGAGCCTATGACTAATCCTCGATATTTCTCTTATGATGCTATTCATATGTCTTGGATATATTTGTACCTTGCATGGTATCTAACCCGTGTAGGTACTTGGATGAATCTAAATCTATGAGATTGCCACACACTCACATCTTGAGCAATTTCTACATCACCAAGTCTCTACACAATGGTGGTTGAAGACAAGGAAGCACGAAACCATTCAAACATATCCTTTGGCAAATTCTATGTTGAGTCTCATGATTGTCATTTTGGATACACAAGTGCTCTTCCTTGCAAAGCTAACCCATGTAGGTAGATGAACTCAAACTCCAAGTGGTGCTCCCAACTCTTGATGAACTACATCAACCTTGAGCAACCCACACAAGTTCAACTACATGATCAAGATCAACACCACCACACAAGGTATGTTATTCCATCTTAGAGAGGCTTTACTCCAAGTCATGAGCCAAAGCAACTCGACAAGATGTGAATACATCAAGATGCTTAAACGAAAAATGGTAACCCCATTTTGAGCTTAAACGATGAGTATGACCTATGATCAAGTGCTCTCACTTGACTCCTAAGTCAATATACTCTAACATAGGTGACTTTGTCACCGACCATTTCTAGATGAAGTTCTCTAGTGTTTCTCCATGCTTTTGCATTTGCATATTTGTTTCCCCTTCCACTTCATCTAGAACTTTTAGTTTCTTTTCTTTCCTTTTTGTTCTGCATTTTCTACATGCAATTCATTGCAAATCTTTCAGTAAATTCCTTGCATATCCTTGTGAGATCTTACTTGTCTAGTGAGCTGAGGTGACAAGTGGTTTCACTCTGATGAACTCGGTCACACCGGTTTGTTCTCTTCGGCCCAACCGAAATCTTTCGGTGCAACCGAAGCACACAACTCGGAGTCACCGATTCCATCACAGGAAAACCAACTTGCCACTTATTCCTGATTTCTGTTTTCTCCAGCTCCACTCAATGATTCTTGTCCTCTACCAGCATCATATTAGACATGCTGCTTTGCTCTGTGACTCGAGGACCAACCCATTTGTATCACATGTCTAGAAGAGCCCTTCTTGGAAATTGATGTCAAAGGGGGAGAGAGAGATCACATCAAAGCTTAATCCTTCCTATAGGGGGAGAAAGAGAGAATACTCAGGGGGAGAGAGTTTCTCAACTAAGAGAAAGTAAAATCATCAAAGACCCCAGATGCTTGGTGTTCAAGAAGAGAGATGTCACATGTCTTTAAGAGGGGAAAGACATGTTTGGTTGCTTGCTTTAGCTCAAGCTCTGTTGTTTCCTTTTTTGTTGCTCTGATTTTCTGTTCCCTATCTTCTCCCAATATCCCATGCAGATTCAGGGGGAGCAAGACATCTAAGGGAAGGAAATCTCTGATTTTATTGCATATCTTTACCTTTGGGGACATGTCTATATCCAATGTGGTACTTAGTACTCACTCTACGTGTCATCCCAGCCTTGGTTCTCTTGTGGTTTCTCTTGCTTGCTTTGGTTAGTAGGTGTATCTATGTTATTTAACCTTGTTTGCGCAGGTTCATCCCATCCTAAGCCAACTCAAGACCACAAGGTAAGTATATGCATCACAGTCATGTGAATGAGAAGTTCTTGCTGATGTACATACTGTTTGCAAGAAGGACTCATGAGCATGAAGGTACATTTCTCACATTCACATCATTTGCTCAGATGCATATAGCCAAGATACATGTAACACATTGCTTACTCTGTCATGTTTATGCATTCACATGCTCCTATATTCAATATTCACATGATTGCATACATGTAGGGGGAGCCTATGCATGTTACATGTCTTTCCAAAGCTTTACTTGCTATTCTCTATATCTTTATCTAAAGCTTTGATGTATGTTGTCATCAATTACCAAAAAGGGGGAGATTGAAAGCACAAGTGCTCCCTGGATGGTTTTGGTAATTAATGTCAACATATCTCTTGTTGGACTAACACTTTTACCTAGTATGTTTCAGATAAGTTCAACAATGGAGTGGCATGGACTAGAGGATGTGGAACCCCTTCAAGATGCTAAGGACAAAGGATTGGCTCAAGCTTCAAGATCAAGACTCTACATTTTCTATTTTAGTGATCCAAGATCACATTGAGTCTATAGGAAAAGCCAATACTATCAAGAGGGGATGCGGTGTTGCTTAATGGCTTGCTTGCTCAAAGTGCTTAGTGATATGCTCCAAAACCCTCAACTACCTTCCCACATCCACATATGACCTAAACCAAAAGTCAAACTCGGCCCCACCGATTCTATCTATCCGGCGCCACCGAGTTTCAGATGTCATAGCCACTGCCACAAACCCTAGCAAATCGGTTTCACCGATAGGGATCTCGGTCTCACCAAGATGGAATTGTAATCTCTCTGTGTATGTCCATTACCAAAATCGGTCTCACCGAGTTTGAGCAATCGGAACTATCGAGATTACAATGGAAACCCTCTGGTTAGCTTATTACCAAAATTGGTCCCACCGAGTTTGTGTAATCGGTCCCACCGAGTTTGCCTGACCAACTCTCTGGTTAGCTTATTACCAAAATCGGTCCCATCGAGTTTGTGTAATCGGTCACACCGAGGTTACGTTATGCCCTAACCCTAACCATATCGGTCCTACCGAGTTGCATCTCAGTCCCACCGAAAATCCTAACGGTCACTAGGTTTGCTGAATCGGTCCGACCGAGTTTAATCATTCGGTCCCACCGAGTTTGGCAAATTGTGTGTAACGGTTGGATTTTGTGGGGAGGCTATATATACCCCTCCACCCACTCTTCATTCGGGGAGAGAGCCATCAAAATATACCTACACTTCCAATACACATTTTCTGAGAGAGAACCACCTACACTTGTGTTGAGGTCAATATATTCCATTCCAACCATATGAATCTTGATCTATAGCCTTCCCCAAGTTGCTTTCCACTCAAATCTTCTTTCCACCAAATCCAAATCCTGTGAGAGAGAGAGTTGAGTGTTGGGGAGACTATCATTTGAAGCACAAGAGCAAGGAGTTCATCATCAACACACCATTTGTTACTTCTTGGAGAGTGGTGTCTCCTAGATTGGCTAGGTGTCACTTGGGAGCCTCCAACAAGATTGTGGAGTTGAACCAAGGAGTTTGTAAGGGCAAGGAGATCGCCTACTTCGTGAAGATCTACCGCTAGTGAGGCAAGTCCTTCATGAGCGACGGCCGTGATGGAATAGACAAGGTTGCTTCTTCATGGACCCTTCGTGGGTGGAGCCATCTGTGGACTCGGCAACCGTTACCCTCCGTGGGTTGAAGTCTCCATCAACGTGGATGTACGATAGCACCACCTATCGGAACCATGACAAAAACATCTGTGTCTCCAATTGCGTTTGAATACTCCAAACCCTTCTCTTTACATTCTTGCAAGTTGCATGCTTTACTTTCCGCTACTCATATACTCATTGCATGCTTGCTTGATATGTATTGTGTTTGTTAAACTTGTGCTTAAACTCCACTTACACTTAAGAATATTAAAAACTACAACTTTTGGCACTTAGTGTCTAATCACCCCCTCTAGACACCTCTTCTCGATCCTTTTAGATACTAGTGCAGATGACGCAGCTGAGCTCAAGTGGGAGCTCAATGAAGATCGTGTGCGTTGAGTTGTTTCGTTTCCAGTTGATCATTAGTGGAGCCCAGTCGGGACGATCGGGGATCTAGAATTAGGGGTTGTCTTTCTTTATTTTGGTTTCGTAGTCGGACCTTGATTGTATTCTGGATGGTGTAATGCTATATTTATGTATTGTGTGAAGTGGCGATTGTAAGCCAACTCTTTATCCCTTTCTTATTCAGTACATGGGATGTGTAAAGATTACCCCTCTTGCGACATGCCTACTATGCGGTTATGCCTCTAAGTTGTGCTCCGACACGTGGGAGATATAGCCGCATCGTGGGTGTTACAAACCGGAAACATAATACATGTGTGAATACATAGACAAACATAGTGTCACTAGTATGCCTCTACTTGACTAGCTCCTATGACTATGAGATTATGCAACTCCCGAATACTGGAGGAGCACTTTGTGTGCTACCAAACATCACAACGTAACTGGGTGATTATAAAGGTTCTCTACAGGTGTCTCCGATGGTAATTGTTGAGTTGGCATAGATCAAGATTAAGATTTGTCACTCCGATTGTCGGAGAGGTATCTCTCGGCCCTCTCGGTAATACACATCACTATAAGCCTTGCAAGCATGATAACTAATGAGTTAGTTACGGGATGATGTATTAAGGAATGAGTAAAGAGACTTGCCGGTAATGAGATTAAACTAGGTATTGGATACCGACGATCGAATCTCGGGCAAGTAATATACCGATGACAAAGAGAACAACGTATAGTGTTGTGCGGTTTGACCGATAAATATCTTCGTAGAATATGTAGGAACCAATATGAGCATCCAGGTTCCGCTATTGGTTATTGACCGGAGACGTGTCTCGGTCATGTCTACATAGTTCTCGAACCCGTAGGGTCCGCACGCTTAAAGTTCTATGACGATCAGTTTTATGAGTTTATATGTTTTGATGTACCAAAGGTAGTTCGGAGTCCCGGATGCGATCACGGACATGACGAGGAGTCTCGAAATGGTCGAGACATAAAGATTGATATATTGGAAGCCTACATTTTGACATCGGAATAGTTCCGGTTAAATCGGGATTTTACTGGAGTACCGGAGGGGTTACCGAAACCTCCCGGGGGCTAATGGGCCTTGTTGGGCCATAAGGGAAAGAGAGAGGGGCCGGCCTAGGGCAGGCAGCGCACCCCTTCCCCCCTGTCCGAATTGGACTAGGAGAAGGGGGGCGGCGCCCCCCTTTCCTTCTCTTTCTCTCCCTGCCTTCCCTCCTCCTAGTAGGAGTAGGAAAGGAAGGAATCCTACTCCTACTAGGAGGAGGATTCCTCCTCCTAGGCGCGCCAACAAGGGTCGGCCGGCCTCCCCCTTGATCCTTTATATACGGGGGCAGGGGGCACCTCTAGACACACAAGTTGATCACAAAGATCTCTCCCAGCCGTGTGCGGTGCCCCCTCCACCATAATCCACCTCGGTCATACTGTAGCGGTGTTTAGGCGAAGCCCTGCCGCGGTAGCTTAATCAACATCGTCACCATGCCGTCGTGCTGACGAAACTTTTCCTCGAGCTCTACTGGATCGTGAGTTCGCGGGACGTCACCGAGCTGAACGGGTGCTGAACGCGGAGGTGCCGTACGTTCGGTACTGAGGATCGTTCGATCGTGAAGACGTACGACTACATCAATCGCGTTGTCATAATGCTTCCGCTTAACGATCTACGAGGGTACGTGGACGACACTCTCCTCTCTCGTTGCTATGCATCACCATGATTCTGCGTGTGCGTAGGAATTTTTTTGAAATTACTACGTTCCCCAACAATAGTGCCCAGTGCCAATTGTTGTTTTTTTGCTTGTTTTTTACTTCGCAAAAAATCAATACCAAATGGAGTCCAAACGCAACAAAACTTCTTAGAGATTTTTTCTGGACCAGAAGACACCCGATGGGCCAAAGAAGTACCAAAGGGGAGCTCGGAGGAGAGCACAACCCAGCAGGGCACGCCTGGGGGCCCAGGCATGCCTAGGTGGGTTGTGCCCACCTCGGTGGCTCCCGCATCGCCTCTTCGCCCTATAAATTGCCAAATATTTCAAAAACCCTCAGGGTAACCCTAGATCAGAAGTTCCACCGCCACAAGTCTCTATAGCCACAAAAAACCAATTTAGACCCCGTTTCGGCACTCGCCGGAGGGGGAAATCATCGCTGGTGGCCATCTTCATCATCCCGGCGACCACCATGATGAGGAGGGAGAGTCCACCCTCGGGGATGAGGGTTTGTACCAGTAGCTATGTGTATAATATCTCTCTCTCTCTCTCGTGTTCTTGAGATGTCACGATCTTGATGTATCATGGGCTTTGTTAAAATAGTTGGATCATATGGTGTTTTCTCCTCTCTACCTTGTGATGAATTGAGTTTTCCCTTTGAGATTTCGTTTTATCGGATTGAATACTTTTATGGATTTGAGAGCACTTGATATATGTCTTGCATATGAATACCCGTGGTGACAATGGGGTACTATATTGATTCACTTGAGATATGTTTTGGCACTCAACTCGCGGATTCCCGAGGTGACATTGGAGTAATCTATGCATAGGGATTGATGCACATTCTCGTCTTTTGTTTCTCCGGTAGAAATCTAGGGGCACTCTTTGAGGTCATTTGTGTTGGATTGAGTATTATGAATCTGAATTTGCTTTGGTGTTATTTTAGTACGAACTCTTGATAGGTCGATCGGAAAGAATAACTTGGTGTTATTTTAGTATGAACTCTTGATAGATCGATCGGAAAGAATAACTTGGTGTTATTTTAGTACGAACTCTTGATAGGTCGATCGGAAAGAATAACTTGGTGTTATTTTAGTATGAACTCTTGATAGATCGATCGGAAAGAATAACTTGGTGTTATTTTAGTACGAACTCTTGGATAGATATGTTTCGTGAAAAAAGAAACGTTCCCCGGGCAGGGGTATTTCCTAATGCGTAACGGTGATAAAATAAAATGCGGGCATGCCAGTATACATTTGTATACAAATAAATAAAATAGACACACGAGATCAGGGAACTCTCTATTTCATTAATTCTTTTGGAGAATTACATCAAATGGTTCCCACACAAGTACATCATGTTTCTCTATGCAATCTGACTAAGTCTAGCGACTGTGTAGCTCCAGGTTCCCGGAGCCTCGGAAGACGATCCGGTTAATTAGATCCACAAGACGCATCTTGTAGAAAACCTCCGTTTAAGCTGTTCTTGATGATTGTCGTCTTCAAGCCTGTGTGAAGTGTTCTCCAAATGTGCGTGAACAATACAAACATATATTCTACCAAAACCTCGTCGGTCAATGGTGAATGTCATCCAACCGCCTGTGGCGGGATTTTTGATGAAGTCTATGAGCGAGAAATGTTCGGCCTTGTCGACACCGAACAAATAAAAGTCCAACCTCGTCGGCTTGGACCATTTTCCGATATCGTCAGTCGCGGAATGTAATTAAGACTTCATGGAAAATCAGGAGCGCCAAACTCGGTTATGGATTAATTTGTAATTGTCAACTACAAGTGCCATGTTGCTGCACCATGCATGCATACGTGGTATGGCAGGGCTTCTGCCCTCGAGGCAAACCATCAATCAAGACGATGGTGAGTGGCCGTACTAATGCAGACTGATTTTTATTGGAGCTCCTCCACATGACCAATTACTACTCTGAATTTTACTAATTCAAGTACTAGATTGCTGCACTTAATTCTCCGGACGCAACTTATAGAAATTGCCGTCCTATGTAGCTTGGAGCATTTGATCCCAAACTTTTACAGATACTTTTTTTGTGAGTTAACTTGCTCGCACAAAAATGTCAGGCTCCATCTCCTTACAAATCAACCTACAGAAAATTATCCGTCGGGCGTATTAGCCTCCTTCGCCCGGCATTAAGATCTGACTTGTCCGGACTGGTGTGTCTATTCTCTTGGCTCAAAAATTCTGAAAAAAATACTTAACATATATGGGCGTTTCTAGTTCGCCTCAGAAAAATTTCAGATTAAAACTCTTTCAGATTTGGCCGGCGTGATTTTCTGAAGCTGACTGTACCACCAGGCACTTATTCTGTTTCCTGCAATTTTTTGTCTGGCCTTCCTGTTGTCCGAATGACCTGAAATTTTATCACGGCCTCAACGCGTGTGTCTTCTGCACCTGTAAAAATTTTGAGTTTAAAACTCATTGTGATCTGCCCATGGCAAATTTCTCCGTGGCCTGCTGTAATTCCTGTAATTATGCACAAAAATTCTTCAGCGAGCAAACTATTGCTCTAGCGGTAATTCCCGGAGTGCACGGCTCTACCGATTCGCATATATGCTCATTTGTATCTTCTTCTCCATGCAAAACCTATTCGCCATTTTTCATGAGACCTGTTCGGCGTTTGTACCTGTTTCGATCGGCGAACCAATCTATATTTCTGGAAAATTAATTGGTCGATAATCGGCCTTTTCCCAGACAATATGAGTGGAGCGAACCAATCTTAAATTTGACCATCACAGGGACAGTGTATGCCCACTAAATTCTTCAAGCCAAGGACTGTGATATTTGGCACACGTGTGCCACATAGCTAAAACTACCACACATCTTCTTTTTCCTCTTTAATTACACGCATAATTGCATTAGAATGAATCACCTTTCTTTCACGGGCATTCATTACTTTGATTACATGCATACATCGGAAGACAAAAAAGTTGATCTTATCCTAGATTCTCCTTATTTCAAAAATTCAAAATGTTTTGTAGCTCAAACCGTCAGTCCGATGCAAAAACCGTTTTGACATAAAAGACTCGTCACGACGAGATCTTCAAAACTAGATCCCATGTTGGTATATTCCGACGAATTTTTTTCCAGATCAAAAGTTACCACGCCTCGGCTACATAAGTTATCACACATGTAGTATGCAACTTACCGTGGTATTTTCACATAAATTACCGGAGGCATAAACATTATTCTCACACCTTCTCTACATGCATGTGTATGTATGCACTAGAGCATAAAAAGTCTGATGTCATCTTAGATTCTTTTTATTCTCAAAATTCAAAATGTTTTGTAGCTCAAACCATCGATCTGATGCAAAACCGTTTTCACATAAAAGATTCTTCGCCACGAGATCTTCGGAATTATATCCCATGTTGGTACGTATATTCCAACGACTTCTTTTTCTGGGTTAAAAGTTAACATGCATCGGCTACATAAGTTACCACCCTATAGTATGTTATTCACCGTGGTATTTATACATAAGTTATTGGGGTTATATTTTTCAGCAATTTTCCCTCTTGGTCAAAAGTTACAGTGGTGTTTGTACTTAAGTTATCAGGTATGTAATTCGTGCATTACCGTGCTATTATTACATAAGTTATCAGGGGGAGGGGGTTATGTTTCCAACAACTTTTTTTCTCCTTGGTCAAAGTTACCGCGGTATTTGTACATAAGTTATCAGGTACACGGTTCTTTAATTACCGTGCTATTTTCACATAAGTTATCGGGGGATGTTTTTAACAATCCCACCCCCCTTTGGTCAAAGTTATCGTGATGTTTGTAAGTAACTTATCAGGCATGTGGTTCATATATTACGGTGCTATTTTCACTTAAGTTATCAATGATGTTTTTCAATAATTTCCCCTCCTTGGTTAAAGTTACTGTGGTGTTTGTAAGTAGGTATCGGATAGGTGGTTCATATATTACCATGGTATTTTCATATAAGTTACTGGGTATGTTTTTCAACAACGTTTTTCTTTCTTTGGTAAAAGTTACTGCGTTGTTTGTATGTAATTTATCGGGTATGTTTTTCATATATTACCATATTATTTCACGTAATTTATTAGGGTATGTTTTCAAGAACATTTTCCTAGGGTCCAAAATTACCGTGATATTTGTATGTGAGTTATCAGATCTTTTGTGCGTATATTATCATGATATTTACACATCAATTACCGGGGTATATTTTCCAACATTTTTTCCCTTGGTCAAAGTTATCGCGATGTTTGTATCTAAGTGTGTGTTTGGTTTAGGAAAGAACAGATAAAATATACAATGGATTTGGTTCTTCACCTCTTGCGAGACTATTTTCAACAACCATGATTTATCATCAACATATAACCCCCTATTTATGAGCAAAATTTCAACCAAAGAGAAGCTGAGTACTCTATTCACCTCAAGAGAGAACAAAATTGATGCTAGATCTGCTGCTGCTGCTTCAAAATTGATGCTGGCATCATTCTATTTTCATCAACATGAGGCTCTTTCCTTCAAGCTACTACTAGCACTTGTAAAAAGCATCATCATCATTAGAAGTAGTCGCATGAGCCGGAGCTGAATGGACCAAACAACTGCTGATCTTGGTCCATGTCCGCGACACAGAGACATGCACTCTTGCAGTTGAATGGATCAATCAAACAACAAGTATGAGAAACTGCTGCTTGCTGAATGGATCTTGGTCCGTGGCCGCAACAGCTTGTCACGTGTGGACGCCGCAGCACCAGCAGCAACAACGTCGGCCGGCGTCGTTGGCCTCTCCGGCTACTGGATGAGCACCGGACACCGCTGCCCATCGTCTTCCCGGTTGTGAGCCCCGCACCCGCTACAACAGCTCGTTAGGCTATCTGCCACCGCTTGTCGCGCGTGGCTGCAGCAGCAGCACCCGTGCCGGCAGTCGTCGCCCGCCCGCCTTCCCGACCATGAGACGCGCACTCGTCGCCTCGCTTCTAGCCCTGCTTCAAGGGAGAGCACCGCTGCCCGCCCCACAATGGCCCTCCTCTGCCTTCCCATCATGACCGCCTGAGAAGGAAGTTCGCTGAGATGGGGAAGCACGTGAGCGCGGCGGCTGGGACTTGCGCTGACGGTGGTGGCAGCGCTCGGTGGAGTGGATCAGCAGGGACGACCTCGACCCAGGAAGGGCTGGCAAGCATGTCGAGCTTGGGGGCACGGACTGGCGTGGGCGGCGGCGTGGGCGGCGACCACGAGATTCTGTGCAGGGTAGCAACGCGATAGGTAGGTGGGGATCGTGGGTGCCTGGGTGGGTGAGTTTGACGAAGGGATCGCTTTATGAGATCGTGTGGTAGCTTTGCAATCTGCCACACGGTTGCCACATACATATGTCCATAATTAATATATTTTCTGACTGTCAGATGGACCCAAGCGAAATGTGTGCACGCTGCCTCTCCAATAGATTAGCAACCGAACTTCTAATACACTTAAACATCGTGTCAAGTTGGAGCTGGCCGAAATATTTTATTCATGAGAACAGTACTATGATTATTGTCAAGCTACAAGTATTCAGAAAAGGGGATCTAGTGCTTGCTTTAAGGCGTCCTATCATCCTCACTGGCAAGGGCAAAGGCAAATTTGAGCCAAAGTGGGAAGGACCCTTCGTTGTTGAACAAGTATATGATGGTGGTGTCTATCAACTCATTAATCAGGAGGGCGTTCGTCCAATGCCCCCTATAAATGGCCGCTTCCTCAAGAAGTACTTTGCGTGATTTTTTTTTCACTTTTTTCAGAGGGAATTTCTAATAAATGAATTTCCATTTTCTTCCAAAAAGGGCATCAACATGCCCAACAATAAAACAATTTTTCTCAAACATCGTTGAGCTGGTGGTGCAAGGTTTGATTGCTAGGAGACTTGTCACTTTGTTAAAGGGAGTGTCGGTGTCAAAACCGGCGGATCTCGAGTAGGGGGTCCCGAACTGTGCGTCTAGGCCGAATAGTAACAGGAGACAAGGGACACAAAGTTTTACCCAGGTTCGGGCCCTCTCGATGGAGGTAAAACCCTACGTCCTGCTTGATTAATATTAATGATATGGGTAGTACAAGAGTAGATCTACCACGAGATCGAGGAGGCTAAAACCCTAGAAGCTAGCCTATGGTTTGATTGTTGATGTGTATGTTATCCTACGGACTAAAACCCTCCGATTTATATAGACACCGGGTAGGGTTAGGGTTACATAGAGTCGGTTATAATGGTAGGAGATCTGCATATCCGTATCGCCAAGCTTGCCTTCCACGCCAAGGAAAGTCCCTCCCGGACACGGGATGAAGTCTTCAATCTTGTATCTTCATAGTCCAGGAGTCCGGCTGAAGGTATAGTCTGGTCATCCGGACACCCCCTAATCCAGGACTCCCTTAGTAGCCCCTGAACCAGGCTTCAATGACGACGAGTCCGACGCGCATATTGTCTTCGGCATTGCAAGGTGGGTTCCTCCTCCAAGTACTTCATAAAAGATTTTGAACACAAAGATAGTGTCCGACTCTGCAAAATAAGTTTCCACATACTTCCATAGAGAGAATAATATTTACACAAATCTAATCTGCTGACGTATTTCGTAGTGTGACATCACACCACGGCCAAGCTTTTATTCGAACCATTTCACTGTCCCATCTCAGCGCGTTATGCGAGGCGGTTTCCTTGGCACGTCTTGTTAAAGCAGAGATCGTGTCCCCTTATTCTGGGATTCTCATCAATACAGGCGTGGGTAACCCAACCGCGCCATCGATTATGGCGCTTGGAGATAAGCGAGTTTTACCAGGCTGGTGGGGACATGTAGTTGTGTCCACCCATATAAGGGGATAAGAATCCACCTTTTCACCTACGCCTTCTTCCTCCTTCGCCTATCCATTCTTGCGCACTCGAGTTCCAGCGCCCAAGTCCGCACTCCCAACCTCAACCTTCTCCAGCCATGTCCGGAGCGGGAGGCAAGTGGATGGTCTCCTCCGTCACGGAGGGACATATCAAAAAGCTGAGGAAGGCCGGATACCTGTCTAACGACATCGCATACCGGCTCCCCGAAAAGGGGCAGCTCATCCCTACCCCTAGGCCCCATGAGAGGGTGGTGTTCCTCCCCCATTTCCTCCGCGGACTGGGCTTCCCTCTCCACCCATTTGTCCGGGGGCTCATGTTCTACTACGGCCTGGATTTCCACGATCTGGCCCCGAACTTCGTTCTCAACATCTCGGCGTTTATCGTCCTGTGCGAGGCCTTCCTCCGCATCCGCCCCCATTTCGGCCTATGGCTCAAGACTTTCAACGTCAAGCCGAAGGTGGTGCGTGGCAGCCAGGCGGAGTGCGGAGGCGCCATGGTGGGCAAGATGGCCAACGTCCTCTGGCTCGAGGGCTCCTTTGTGGAGACCCTGAAGGGGTGGCAATCGGGGTGGTTTTACATCACCGAGCCGCGCGGCATCGAATGGGTCGCGCCCCCCGAGTTCTGGTCCAGACCCCCAACGCGGCTCACGTCCTGGAAAGAGACGGGCCTGTCGTGGGGTAAAAAAGGAGAGCTGACCGGACTCCAAACATGCGTCAAAACCCTGGTGGACAAGAAGCTCAAACTTGTCAATGTAGTCCAGGTTATGCTCATCCACTTGATCCTCCCGTGCCAACAACGGGCTTTCAACCTGTGGGAGTTTGACCCGGCGCGGCACCAGACTTTGAGCAGGCTCTTCGACACGACGTACGAAGATGCCTGGAAGGTGCTTTTCAAGGGCGCCGAGGCTCCCGCATCCGCTACTGAGGATCGCGGATTCAGTGCGCAACGTCATGCTCTCTCGGTAAGCTGTTTTTTCCTTTTATAGGGTATCGGTTTTTCATAGTTTGACTCCATGCGGGATCTAAACTCCCTTACCTTTGACAGGATTGGCAGGTGACATCCGGACAGATCAACTATTCGGCTCCTTTGCCCGAAGGCCCAGCGGACGCTCGCTTGGCGAAGTTGCTGGTTCCGGCACCCTATGTGGTGCCAGAGAAGAAGGTCAAGAAGAAGGCCACGGGGACTCAAAAGAGTGCTCGACGCCCGGAGGTGTCGGATTCATCATCCGACGAATCCAAGACGCACTCCTCGCGTGAAGATGAGGAGGAGGAAGAAGAGACCCCTCCCCCTCCAGCGGGGGAAGGGAAGAAAAGGAAGGCCGCCCCAACTGGGGAGGCCGAAGGGTCCAAGAAGGGGAAAACCCTTCCTCCGGACTGCTCCACCGACACCGACGGCGGCGGAGAGGAGTGGGCGCCTAGGGCCAAGCCCCTGGCAAAATCATAAGTATCCGGATACCAGAGTAATTCATAGTATTCGTTTATTGCACAGCTTTCCCTTACGTCGAATATGTTTATGCAGCCCACCCAAAGACCGGCTTAACGCGTCGTCGAGCGGCTCACTGGACTCATCGGATGTGAACTCGCTTTCGACGGCTTCCTCCCCCCGCCCTACAGACGACACTGAAGTGTTGTATCGACAGGTTCCAAGCCGGGAGGAGGTGGTCCTGGAGGCGCCGCAAGGCGACCTCCCGGACTCCAGGAGTAAAGGGGATGAAACCCCTCAGGGTTCCAAGTCCGGCTCTAGGCCGGACACCGCTCCGGAACCTTCAAAGGTTCCAGAGTCCAGCGGCGGACCTCCTTCCAAGAGGATCAAGTCCACTGTGCCAGCGGGCCCCGTCCAATCGGAGGCGCCGGACAATATGTTGGAGGCGCTCCAAGGCGCCTCCATCGACGAGGAGCACCGCGCTATTATGAGTGCGGTGGTCCAGAAGATTCAGTCCGCCAAGAGCGGACTGACTGAAGCTTGTATTAGCCTTTTAACAGGCTTTGAGGTAAGTAAAGAATATGTAAATAATAGTACTACATAGACAGTAGCCCTTGATGCTCTGTTTGGCGTTCGGGAAGAAAAGCCGAATAGAGGATCAAATAAAATTCGTAGGAGTCTAACAAAAGGAGTCAATATGCGTATGCAGGCTTCTCTGCTTGCGTCCGCCGCACTGACTACGGAAGTGGACACGCTAAAGCAGAACCTCGAGCGGTCCGAGCAAGAGCTCGGTCGTGCCAAGAAGCAGCTCGAGGACAATGAAGGTAAGAAATACCTTGTTTAAATATATTTATAAAAAGGTGCAATTGCAAAAAATGACAGGATTATCATGGCTATTGTAGGGGCCACGTCTGAGGTGGCGACCCTTAAGCAAGCGCTAGACGAGGCTGAGAAGAGGGCAGCCTCGGAGCGCACCGAGCGGGAGAAGTATGAGGCCGAAGTTGGCAAGGTGCGGCAAGAGCTCCAGGCTCTCATGGAAAAACATGAGAGTTTGGAGCTTGACTCAAAGACGCGAGCGTCCGAGCTCGCGGTGGCTATTGAAAATGCCAAATCTGCCAAGGCCGAATCCCAGAAGACCCTCCAGGAGTTGGATGAGGTGAAGAAGATAGCGGCGGGTAATGCATTCTTTATGCAAAGCAAACACATAAACGTGAGTTACTTGTTACTTACCCGAATCCGGAGCTCTCCAGGAGCGTTCACAGATCTTCCCCGGAGTGTGTCCGATGCTGCCACATTCTATCGAGCCGAGGAGGGCAGCTCGACGGAGAAGGTGTTCTGGTCTCAGTACACTGAGGCCGGACACCCCGTGCCCCTGAGCGACCAGCTGAAGCAACTGGTCGAGCTCCACAAGGTGGCCGAACAGGCCATGAAGGGCCTCATTGTTCGGCTGTGGCCTGGAGGGGCACTGCCTAGGAGCTATTTCGGGCTGGTGCGGCGGCTGGTGGAGGCCTGTCCAAGGCTCGAAGTCATCAAGCGCTCCATCTGCATTGAGGGTGCCCGTAGGGCCCTTGCCCGTGCTAATGTGCATTGGGGCAAGCTGGATGCTGAGAAGCTTGTGAAGGACGGGCCACCGCCGGGGAAAGAGCATCGCAAGCCCGAGAATTACTATAAGGATGTTCTGAAGGGTGCCCGCCTTGTGGCGGATGAATGTTCTAGGGATGTAATTTTTAAGTGAAACTTGCTCGTTTTGTCCTGTGCGCTGAAAACTTGTTTATATGCGCTAAGCAATGCTGTTGGAATTTAAAATATTACCTTCTATGCGGCTGTTTATCAATTCTGAGAGATGGCGAGTCATCGGCTTCTGCCCCCGTGTCGCTAGTGCTGGGGTGTTCGGGGATAAACCTGAGCACTCTTTTTCCCATGTTTGGGTCCTTCGAGGGAGGCGCTCAGCCCCACGAACAAGGCAATCGGATTATAATGCGTGAACACTCTCACTTAGCCATAGAATTCTATAATTTTAAATTTCGGCGAAGCCCCTGGTATTCGAAAGACCGAGTCCGGGGCACTATCCACGCCTTGGCCGGACAGAGCCGGCTCCTCGCCATAAGCGGCATAAGTCTTTAGGGACTCGAAAAAACCTCTCGAACAGCAACCAGCTCTCGCTTCATCATGACAGTCAGTTTTAGCTTTCTCCACTGAGGTGCTCGACCCAGCTCAACTGGGGCACAATCGTAGTGGTTCTCCTAGTGCTACCTTAGCCGATATAGCGGAACGTAAGGCACCAAAACATAGGAGCCGGGCAAACCCAACTATTGACCCAAGACATGATTCAGAGCCGATGCATATAATGCTATAAGTTCGGGGTGCCGCACTTGTTAAAGTCTTCGGACTTCTCACACCATATTGAGGGGTACTAAAGCCCCTGGCGTATTTTGGCCGTACCAACATGTACGGGTGCAACATGTCGTTAAGGAACATATATAAAGAAAAAAAGGTAATGCAAAAATAGACGAAAACTATGCATTGTTTATTAAAAAGGCTGCGATCAAAGCAGAACGATACAAATAATGCGATAAGTGGAAGGTTGGACTAATTAACATGTCTGTTCCAGGGGCAAGCTGCAGAATAGTATGCGGAACGGGTATACTGCTTGTGATAGAGACCACCTGAGAGTTCCGTAGTGCGGCGTGGCTTGTCTGCTTCCCTAGTTCTTGCATCGTTTGTGCGGCAATTGAACTACCGAACAGGCCTTCCGGAGGATGAAGTCCTGAAAGTAAGAGAAAATTAAAAAAATCGGCAGCCCCTGGTACGGTTTAAGCCGTGTTTTGGGCGTGCCGTGATGGTGCCCCTCCTCCTGTGCCCATGGTATCTCTAGAGCGTAGTTATGTACGCGAAGTACTGGCGTCGCCTTTTTGGGGTTGGGGCCGCATTGCTACACCTGCTCGGATCGTGCCGGGCGGTCTTGTTGTAGGTTACTCCGGGTGCGCTTGACGGTGTCCGGTCGTTTAGTGGCCGGGCTGGAGAACTGCCTGGAGAGGCTGCTTTCAACTTCCGCTGCAAGGGCCGCCGTGTGCTCCTCCGTTTGGAGGGAGTGTTCGGTGTTTTCATTGACCGTAATTACTCCTCGAGGGCCTGGCATCTTGAGCTTAAGGTATGCGTAGTGCGGTACCGCATTGAACTTAGCGAATGCGGTTCGCCCGAGCAGTGCGAGATAACCACTGCGAAACGGGACTATGTCGAAGATTAACTCCTCGCTTCGGAAATTATCCGGAGATCCGAAGACCACTTCAAGTGTGACTGAGCCTGTACAGTTGGCCTCTACACCTGGTATTACACCTTTAAAGGTCGTTTTGGTGGGCTTAATCCTCGAGGGATCTATGCCCATTTTCCGCACTGTATCCTGGTAAAGCAGGTTCAGGCTACTGCCGCCGTCCATAAGGACTCTGGCGAGATGAAATCCGTCAATAATTGGGTCTAGAACCAATGCGGTGAATCCGCCATGACGGATGCTAGTGGGATGGTCCCTTCGATCAAAGGTGATCGGGCAGGAGGACCATGGGTTGAACTTTGGGGCGACTGGCTCTACTGCATATACGTCCCTTAACGCACGCTTCCGCTCCCGTTTGGGGACATGGGTTGCGTATATCATGTTCACCGTCCGCACTTGTGGGGAAAACCCTTCTGTCCACTGTTGTTCGACGGCCGGGGCTCCTCGTCGTCATCGATGTGCAACCCCTTGTCTTCATTTTCGGCCTTTAACTTGCCTGCCTGCTTGAACACCCAACAATCCCTGTTGGTGTGGTTGGCTGGCTTTTCGAGGGTGCCATGTATCTGGCACGAGCGGTCGAGTATTCAGTCCAAACTAGACGGCCCCCTAGGATTCCTTTTGAATGGCTTTTTCCGCTGACCGGATTTAGAGCCTCTGAATCCGGCATTAACTGCCGTATCCTCAGCATTGTCACCGTTAATGCAGCGCTTCTGCTTGTTGCGACACGAACTGCCACTATTGTCCCTGGTGTTCGAATTACCAGGGTTCTTGGTCATATTGTTGCTACAAGCAAGCCAGCTGTCTTCTCCCGCGCAAAAGCGGGTCATAAGTGTCGTGAGTGCTGCCATAGATTTTGGCTTTTCCTGTCCAAGGTGCCGGGCCAGCCACTCGTCGCGGATATTGTGCTTGAAGGCTACTAGGGCCTCAACGTCTGGACAATCGACTATTTGATTTTTCTTTGTTCGGAACCGTGTCCAGAATTGCCTGGCCGATTCCTCTGGCTGCTGAATTACGTGACTTAAGTCATCAGCGTCTGGGGGTCGCACATAAGTGCCCTGGAAATTGTCGAGGAATGCGGCTTCCAGGTCCTCCCAACAACTGATTGATCCTGTTGGCAAGCTGTTAAGCCAATGCCGAGCTGGTCCTTTAAGCTTGAGTGGGAGGTATTTGATGGCATGGAAATCATCGCCGCGGGCCATATGGATATGAAGGAGACAATCCTCGATCCATACCGCAGGATCTGTTGTGCCATCATATGATTTGATATTTACGGGTTTGAAACCCTCGGGGATTTGATGATCCATTATTTCGTCTGTAAAGCAGAGTGGGTGTGCGGCGCCTCTGTACTGGGCTATATCGTGACGTAGCTCCAATGAGCCTTGTCTACTGTGTTCGGCCCCGCCGAATTTGTGGTCGGCGTGACGGTTACCTTCTCGAGCCATGGGGCGCCCACGCGATCCATAGATCGATCTTGTTTGCCTTGCCTTGTCCTCCAACATGTCTCGTAAGTCCAGCGCATATTTCCGTGCCTTAGTACGGGGTGCGGCTTGAGGGGAGGGCCGAGAGGCCTCTTTGTCGCGACCACGAGGTGGCCGGTCGGCCGCATCAAGTGCTTCCTCCTCTAATCGGGGTAGCAACCTGCGCTTTGGGTAGCTCTTGGAGGGGCGTTCGAGTTTATGCTCTTCGGCCGCAAGGACTTCAGTCCATCTGTCGACTAGCAAATCTTGATCAGCCCTAAGCTGTTGCTGTTTTTTCTTGAGGCTTCTTGCCGTGGCCATAAGCCTGCGTTGAAAATGCTTTTGCTCGACGGGATCCTCTGGCACGATGAATTCGTCGTCGTCGAGGCTTGCCTCGTCTTCAGAGGGAGGCATATAATTATCGTCCTCGACCTCTCTGTCTGCCGCTCTCTCGTGAGGGCTGGTTTCTCCATCCTCCTGTGCTAAATCTTGCTGGAGGGGGTTTTCTTTGGCGCTTTCCGGAGTATTATTATCTCCCGTGCTGGAATCACCGTGTTTATTTTGGCGGGATTTTGAGCGGCGCCGCTGACGCCGGCGCTTAGGCTGTTTCTTGGAGGGGTCATCCTCCGCTGTTCCATCGCCATCTCCCTCTTTTGGGGTGTCCACCATGTATATGTCATATGACGAGGTGGCTTTCCAGGGCCTAGTAGGCGCTGGTTCTTCATCATCTCCTTCATCGGCGTCCATACCATCGATGTTTTCGGAGTCGAAGTCGAGCATGTCGGTTAAATCGTCGATAGTGGCTACATAGTGGGTGGTGGGTGGGCTTTGAATTCCTTCATCGTATGTACCCCAACCTTGCTGACCGTAGTCCGGCCAGGGCTCTCCTGATAAAGAGAGAGACTTCAGTGACTTTAGGATATCACCGAAAGGCGAGTGCTGAAAGATGTCCACGACAGTGAACTCCATGATCGGCGCCCAATCGGATTCGATTGGCAGGGGTGCGGAGGGTTCGGAGTCCGGAGAGGAGTCCGGCTCCTTGGAGTCACGAGTCTCGTAGAGTACGGGGCTGGTGCTTGGTTCAATCACCGTTGGGGTCGCAGCCCCCGAGGTGGCGTCCAACCGCCCATCCTCGATCGACGCAGTTGGCTCCGAATTAAGGGTCGGAGCCGATGCGGGTGCGGCCTCCAAGGCACTGTTCGGCGGTAGAGCTAGATCATGCTCGTCGTGACAGTGCGGCGCGCTCGGTAGTGGCTCGAATCCGTCGAAGATCAAGTCCCCGCGGATGTCAGCCGTGTAGTTTAAACTTCCAAATCTGACCTGACGGCTAGGGGCGTAGCTTTCGATCTGCTCTAGACGGCCAAGCGAATTGGCCTGCAGTGCGAAGCCGCCGAAGACGAAGATCTGTCCGGGGAGGAAGGTCTCACCCTGGACTGCATTGCTATCGATGATCGTCGGAGCCATCGAGCCTGACGGCGACGACACAGAGGAACTCTCAATGAAAGCACCAATGTCGGTGTCAAAACCGGCGGATCTCGGGTAGGGGGTCCCGAACCTTGGTAAAACTTCATGTCCCTTGTCTCCTGTTACCATCCGGCCTAGACGCACAGTTTGGGACCCCCTACCCGAGATCCACCGGTTTTGACACCGACAGGGAGGTTGTGGTGGATCTGGCTTACAACTACGTGACCTACACATAATGCACTAATGTCACATGCTAAGTGGGGGCAAACAAGTTGTGCGGACTGATTTGAGCCCGAGTGAAAAGCCTATCATTCGTGTTGCGTCTCATCTTGCTTAGCTAGGTGAAACTATAGGGAAAAGAGGAGAGAAGGCTGCCTGTTTCAACAAAAGTTGTCTCAGTGTGTAGCTTCTTGCCACCCTGGTGAGGCCTAAAACGAGGGTCCAAATAAAATGCCTGCGAGGGTTCTAGTTTCCACAAAGGTGGGTGGCTACTATCCATGTTCTCAAGGTGGACCCCCAACAAACAGGTCCAGTTCATGAAGTAGTCTATGGGTCAGCAAAGAACACTCAAGCAAAATCCAGGAATGAAACATCAATATCAAGTCAGCGGTAGCAAAAGGAAGCCACAGGAGCAATTCAAGCAAGAGAATATCAGGTTAAAGTTGCGGTCATTAAGCAAACCGGCATTAGCAATAAGAGAAAATATCTCAAGCAGGCCCAAGAAGCATATCCATCATCTCCAAGCAACAAGGGGTCCACCCAGAAGGAAGGCGGATAGTAGCCATTTACCACCCCTTAGCAAAAGTAATGGCAGAATCCCGGCAAACTTTTACCCATGCAAACCAATACCAACCAGACATATCCTAAGTCCCACAACGGGACCGACACGCAATGCCTATGATGGGTTCTAACGGGATAGATGACTCAAGGAGGTCGACACAACCTTGGTCAGAGCCCCATTGAAACATGTTGTCTCTTACACACAGACACAATGGAATTGAAATTGTGATGTTTAGACCACCACCTCCTTTAGTGGTTTAGTCTCCTTGCAGCTTTACCCGAAGCCACCTCATAGCTCGGTGATAAGAGAAAAACCAAAATTTCAAACAAAAGAAAAAACCAACTCTGTTTTTTTAGGGTTTACTAAAAATTGCCTCTTTAGGTACAACTCGGTCGGATCATTGACCAACTTTCACATGTCGGGAGCAGTGAAGTATGTGATGACCCACAAGTATAGGGGATCTGTCATAGTCCTTTAGATAAGTAAGAGTGTCGAACCCAACAAGGAGCAGAAGGAAATGATAAGCGGTTTTCAGCAAGGTATTCTTTGCAAGCACTGAAATTATCGGTAACAGATAGTTTTGTGATAAGGTAATTTGTAACGAGTAGCAAGTAATAAAAGTAAATAAGGCGCAACAAGATGGCCCAATCCTTTTTGTAGCAAAGGACAAGCCTGGATGAGCTCTTATATGAAGGAAAGCGCTCCCGAGGACACATGGGAATTATCGTCAAGCTAGTTTTCATCACGATCATATGATTCACGTTCGGTACTTTGATAATTTGATATGTGGGTGGACCGGTGCTTGGGTGTTGTCCTTACTTGGACAAGCATCCCACTTATGATTAACCCCTATTGCAAGCATTCACAACTACAACAGAAGTATTAAGGTAAACCTAACCATAGCATGAAACATATGGATCCAAATCAGCCCCTCACGAAGCAACGCATAAACTAGGGTTTAAGCTTCTGTCACTCTAGCAACCCATCATCTGCTTATTACTTCCCAATGCCTCCCTCCAGGCCCAAACAATGGTGAAGTGTCATGTAGTCGACGTTCACATGACACCACTACAGGGATGACAACATACATCTCATCAAAATATCAAACGAATACCAAATTCACATGACTACTAATAGCAAGACTTCTCCCATGTCCTCAGGAACAAACGTAACTAATCACAAAGCATAGTCATGTTCATAATCAGAGGGGTATTAATATGCATAATGGATCTGAACATATGATCTTCCACCAAGTAAACCAACTAGCATCAACTACAAGGAGTAATCAACACTACTAGCAACCCACAGGTACCGATCTGAGGTTTGGATACAAAGATTGGATACAAGAGATGAACTAGGGTTTGAGATGAGATGGTACTGGTGAAGATGTTGATGGAGATTGACCCCCTCCCAACGAGAGGATCGTTGGTGATGACGATGGTGATGATTCCCTCCCCCTAGAGGGAAGTTTCCCCGGCAGAACAGCTCCGCCCGAGCCCTAGATTGGTTCCGCCAAGGTTCCGCCTCGTGGCGGTGGTGTCTCATACCGAAAGCTTGCTTATGATTTTTTCCTCGACGAAAGACTCCATATAGCAGAAGATGGGCATCGGAGGGCCACCAGGAGGCCCACGAGGCAGGGGGCGCGCCTCCCACCCTCGTGGCTGGTGGGTGGCCCCCCTTGATACGTCTCCAAAGTATCTATAATTTTTGATTGCTCCATGCTATATTATCTTCTGTTTTGGATGTTTATGGGCTTTATTATACACTTTTATATTATTTTTTGGACTAACCTATTAACCCAGAGCCCAGTGCCAGTTTCTGTTTTTTTCCTTGTTTTAGAGTATTGCAAAAAAGGAAAATCAAACGGAGTCCAATTGACCTGAAACTTCACAGAACTTATTTTTGGAAGGAAAGCAACCCGGGAGACTTGGAGTCCACGTCAAGGGAGCTTCAAGGAAGCCACGAGGTAGGGGGGCGCGCCCTCCACCCTTGTGGGCCCCTCATGGCCCCCTTGACGTACTTCTTCTGCCTATATATCTCCATATACCCTAAAACGACCGGGAGCATGATAGATCGGGAGTTCCACCGCCAGAAGCCTCCGTAGCCACCGAAAGCCAATCTAGACCCATTCTGGCACCCTGCCAGAGGGGGAATCCTTCTCCGGTGGCCATCTTCATCATCTCGGTGCTCTCCATGACGAGGAGGGAGTAGTCCTCCCTCGAGGCTGAGGGTATGTACCAGTAGCTATGTGTTTGATCTCTCTCTCTCTCGTGTTCTTGAGGTGATACGATCTTGATGTATCACGAGCTTTGCTATTATAGTTGGATCTTATGATGTTTTCTCCCCCTCTACTCTCTTATAATGGATTGAGTTTTCCCTTTGAAGTTATCTTATCGGATTGAGTCTTTAAAGATTTGAGAACACTTGATGTATGTCTTGCCGTGCGTATCTGTGGTGACAATGGGATATCATGTGATTCACTTGATGTATGTTTTGGTGATCAACTTGCGGGTTACGCCCATGAACCTATGCATAGGGGTTGGCACACGTTTTCGTCGTAATTCTTCGGTAGAAACTTTGGGGCACTCTTTGAGGTTCTATGTGTTGGTTGAATAGATGAATCTGAGATTGTGTGATGCATATCGTATAATCATACCCACGGATACTTGAGGTGACATTGGAGTATCTAGGTGACATTAGGGTTTTGGTTGATTTGTGTCTTAAGGTGTTATTCTAGTACGAGCTCTAGGGCTGTTTGTGACACTTATAGGAATAGCCCAACAGACTAATTGGAAATAATAACTTTGAGGTGGTTTCGTACCCTACCATAATCTCTTCGTTTGTTCTTCGCTATTAGTGACTTTGGAGTGACTCTTTGTTGCATGTTGAGGGATAGTTATGTGATCCAATTATGTTATTATTGTTGAGAGAACTTGCACTAGTGAAAGTATGAACCCTATGCCTTGTTTCCTAGCATAGCGATACCGTTTGTGCTCACTTTTATCATTAGTTACCTTGCTGTTTTTATATTTTCAGATTACAAATACCTTTATCTGCCATCCATATACCATTTGTATCACCATCTCTTCACCGAACTAGTGCACCTATACAGTTTACCATTGTATTGGGTGTGTTGGGGACACAAGAGACTCTTTGTTATTTGGTTGCAGAGTTGCTTGAGGGAGACCATCTTCATCCTACGCCTCCTACGGATTGATAAACCTTAGGTCATCCACTTGAGGGAAATTTGCTACTGTCCTACAAACCTCTGCACTTGGAGGCCCAACAACGTCTATAAGAAGAAGGTTGTGTAGTAGACATCAAGCTCTTTTATGGCGCCATTGCTGGGGAGGTGAGTGCTTGAAGGTATATCTTTAGATCTTGCAATCGAGTCTTTTTGTTTCTTGTTTTAGCACTAGTTTAGTTTATAAAAGAAAATTACAAAAAATGGAATTAAGTTTGCCTCATAGGCTTCATCTTTTTAATATCTTTCGTGAGTATGATGGAAAGGAAAATTGTGCCAAAGTGTTAGAAGAAGAATGCATTAAAATGTTTGGCACTAAATATTTGAATGATGAGCATGATTGCAATGTTGTTAGTATGAATTCCTTGAATATCCATGATGCTAATGATATGCAAAGCCACAAGCTTGGGGAAGCTATGTTTGATGAAGATGATATTTTTTGCCACCCAAGTTTTGATGAGCAAATTTATTATGAAGAAAGCATGCCTCCTATTTATGATGATTATATTGATGAAAGTGGATTTGGAGAGGTCATGACTTTATTTTGTGATGAATCCACTATTCCGGAAGAGGTTCCAATTGATTATGAGAACAAAGTTGCTATTTATGATGACTATTGTGATGACTTGTATGCTATAAATAATAATGATATCCATGAAACTTTTCATCATGATTTTAGTTTTCAATTGGATTATGCCTCACATGATAATTATTTTGTTGAGTTTGCTCCCACTATTATTCATGAGAAGAATTTTGCTTGTGTGGAGAGTAATAAAATTTCTATGCTCGTAGATCATGAAAATAATGATTTAGGTGCTGGTTATATTGTTGAATTCATTCATGATGCTACTGAACATTATTATGAGGGAAGAACATATTCTTGTAGGAATTGGAATAATCTCAAGTGTCCGCTCTATGTGCTTAAAGTTTCAAAGTTATGCTTGTTTTGCCTTCCTATGCAAGTTGATTCTTGTTCCCATAAGTTGTTTGCTCACAAAATCCCTATGCATAGGAAGTGGGTTAGACTTAAATGTGCTAGTCATATTCTTCATGATGTTCTCTTTATGTTTCAATTCTTATCTTTCATGTGAGCATCATTGAAATCATCATGCCTAGCTAGGGGCGTTAAATGATAGCGCTTGTTGGGAGGCAACCCAACTTTATTTTTGTTCCTTACTTTTTTCTCCTGTTTAGTAATAAATAATTTATCTAGCCTCTGTTATGATTGAGTTTTTTATGTTTTAATTAGTGTTTGTGCCAAGTAGAACCTTTGGGAAGACTTGGGGAAAGTCTTGTTGATCTTGCTGTGAAAAACAGAAACTTTAGCGCTCACGAGAATTGCTGCCATTTTTTATTGGAGAGTGCTATTTAGTTAATTCTTTTTTAAGATGATTAATAGATAAATTCCTCACGTCCAGCAATTTATTTTAGAATTTTTGGGGTAGAATTTTTGGGGTTCCAGAAGTTTGCGTTAGTTACAGATTACTACAGACTGTTCTGTTTTTGACAGATTCTGTTTTTCGTGTGTTGTTTGCTTATTTTAATGAATCTATGACTAGTAAAAGAGTTTATAAACCATATAGAAGTTGTAATACAGTAGGTTTAACACTAATATAAATAAAGAATGAGTTTATTACAGTACCTTGAAGTGGTGTTTTGTTTTCTTTCGCTAATGGAGCTTACGAGTTTTCTGTTAAGTTTTGTGTTGTGAAGTTTTCAAGTTTTGGGTAAAGATTCGATGGACTATGGAATAAGGAGTGGCAAGAGCCTAAGCTTGGGGATGCCCAACGCACCCCAAGGTAATATTAAAGGACAAACCAAAAGCCTAAGCTTGGGGATGCCCCGGAAGGCATCCCCTCTTTCGTCTTCGTTCATCGGTAACTTTACTTGGAGCTATATTTTTATTCGCCACATGATATGTGTTTTGCTTGGAGCATCATTTTATTTTCTTAGGATTTGCTTGCTGTTTGAATAAAATACCAAGATCTAAAATTATTAAATGTTAGAGAGTCTTCACATAGTTGCATAATTATTTGACTACTCATTTATCTTCACTTATATCTTTCGGAGTAGTTTGTCATTTGCGCTAGTGCTTCACTTATATATTTTTAGAGCACGGTGGTGGTTTTATTTTGAAGAAATAATTGATCTCTCATGCTTCACTTATATTATTTTGAGAGTCTTTAGAACAGCATGGTAGTTTGCTTTGGTTATGAAACTAGTCCTAATATGACGGGCATCCAAGAGGGATATAATAAAAACTTTCATATAAGTGCATTGAATACTAAGAGAAGTTTGATACTTGATGATTTCTTTGAGATGTGGAGATAGTGATATGAAAGTTGTGCTAGTTGGGTAGTTGTGAATTTGAGGAATACTTGTGTTGAAGTTTCCAAGTCCCGTAGCATGCATGTATGGTAAATGTTGTGTAACAAATTTGAAACATGAGGTGTTATTTGATTATTTGATTGTCTTCCTTATGAGTGGCGGTCGGGGACGAGCGATGGTCTTTTCCTACCAATCTATCCCCCTAGGAGCATGCGCGTAGTGCTTGGTTTTTGATGACTTGTAGATTTTTGCAATAAGTATGTGAGTTCTTTATGACTAATGTTGAGTCCATGGATTATACGCACTCTCACCCTTCCATAACTGCTAACCTCTCCGGTACCGTGCATTGCCCTTTCTCACATTGAGAGTTGGTGCAAACTTCGCCGGTGCATCCAAACCCCGTGATATGATACGCTCTATCACACATAAACCTCCTTATATCTTCCTCAAAACAGCCACCATACCTACCTATTATGGCATTTCCATAGCCATTCCGAGATATATTGCCATGCAACTTTCCACCGTTCCATTTATTATGACACACTTCATCATTGTCATAGTGCTTTGCATGATCATGTAGTTGACATCGTATTTGTGGCAAAGCCACCATTCATAATTTTTCATACATGTCACTCTTGATTCATCGCAATCCCGGTACACCGCTGGAGGCATTCATATAGAGTCATATCTTGTTCTAGTATCGAGTTGTAATCTTTGAGCTGTAAATAAATAGAAGTGTGATGATCATCATTAATAGAGCATTGTCCCAAAAAAAAGAAAGGCCAAATAAAAAAAAGAAAGGCCAAATAAAAAAGGGGCCAAATAAAAAAAAGGGAAAGGCCAAATAAAAAAATAAAAATAAAAAGGGGACAATGCTACTATCCTTTTTCCACACTTGTGCTTCAAAGTAGCACCATGATCTTTATGATAGATAGTCTCTTGTTTTGTCACTTTCATATACTAGTGGGAATTTTTCATTATAGAACTTGGCTTGTATATTCCAACAATGGGCCTCCTCAAGTGCCCTAGGTCTTCGTGAGCAAGCAAGTTGGATGCACACCCACTTAGTTTCTTTTGTTGAGCTTTCATACATTTATAGCTCTAGTGCATTCGTTGCATGGCAATCCCTACTCCTTGCATTAACATCAATCGATGGGCATCTCCATAGCTCATTGATTAGCCTCGTTGATGCGAGAATTTCTCCTTTTTGTCTTCTCCACATAACCCCCATCACCGTATTCTATTCCACCCATAGTGCTATATCCATGGCTCGCGCTCATGTATTGCGCGAAGGTTTATAAAGTTTGAGATTACTAAAGTATGAAACAATTGCTTGGCTTGTCATCGGGGTTGTGCATGATGAGAGCATTCTTGTGTGACGAAAATGGAGCATGACTAAACTATATGATTTTGTAGGGATGAACTTTCTTTGGCCATGTTATTTTGAGAGGACATAATTGCTTAGTTAGTATGCTTGAAGTATTATTGTTTCTATGTCAATATGAACTTTTATCTTGAATCTTTCGGATCTGAATATTCATGCCACAATTAAGAAGAATTACATTGAAATTATGCCAAGTAGCACTCCGCATCAAAAATTCTGTTTTTATCATTTACCTACTCGAGGACGAGCAGGAATTAAGCTTGGGGATGCTGATACGTCTCCAACGTATCTATAATTTTTGATTGCTCCATGCTATATTATCTTCGGTTTTGGATGTTTATGGGCTTTATTATACACTTTTATATTATTTTTGGGACTAACCTATTAACCCAGAGCCTAGTGCCAGTTTCTGTTTTTTCCTTGTTTTAGAGTATCACAGAAAAGGAAAATCAAAGGAGTCCAATTGACCTGAAACTTCACGGAACTTATTTTTGGAAGGAAAGCAACCGGGAGACTTGGAGTCCACGTCAAGGGAGCTTCGAGGAAGCCACGAGGTAGGGGGCACGCCCACCCCCCTGGGCGCGCCCTCCACCCTCGTGGGCCCCTTGTGGCCCCCTGACGTACTTCTTCCGCCTATATATCTCCATATACCCTAAAACGATCGGGGAGCACGATAGATCGGGAGTTCCGCCGCTAGAAGCCTCTATAGCCACCGAAAGCCAATCTAGACCCGTTCCGGCACCCTGTCGGAGGGGGAATCCTTCTCCGATGGCCATCTTCATCATCCCGGTGCTCTCCATGACGAGGAGGGAGTAGTCCTCCCTCGGGGCTGAGGGTATGTACCAGTAGCTATGTGTTTGATCTCTCTCTCTCTCTCTCTCTCTCATGTTCTTGAGGTGATACGATCTTGATGTATCGCGAGCTTTACTATTATAGTTGGATCTTATATGTTTTCTCCCTCTCTACTCTCTTGTAATGGATTGATTTTTCCCTTTGAAGTTATCTTATCGGATTGAGTCTTTAAAGATTTGAGAACACTTGATGTATGTCTTGCCGTGCGTATGTGTGGTGACAATGGGATATCATGTGATTCACTTGATGTATGTTTTGGTGATGAACTTGCGGGTTCCGCCCATGAACCTATGCATAGGGGTTGGCACACGTTTTCTTCGTGATTCTCCGATAGAAACTTTGGGGCACTCTTTGAGGTTCTATGTGTTGGTTGAATAGATGAATCTGAGATTGTGTGATGCATATCGTATAATCATACCCACGGATACTTGAGGTGACATTGGAGTATCTAGGTGACATTAGGGTTTTGGTTGATTTGTGTCTTAAGGTGTTATTCTAGTACGAGCTCTAGGGTTGTTTGTGACACTTATAGGAATAGCCCAACGGATTGATTGGAAAGAATAACTTTGAGGTGGTTTCGTACCCTACCATAATCTCTTCGTTTGTTCTCCGCTATTAGTGACTTTGGAGTGACTCTTTGTTGCATGTTGAGGGATAGTTATGTGATCCAATTATGTTATTATTGTTGAGAGAACTTGCACTAGTGAAAGTATGAACCCTAGGCCTTGTTTCCTAGCATTGCAATACCGTTTGTGCTCACTTTTATCATTAGTTACCTTGCTGTTTTTATATTTTCAGATTACAAATACCTTTATCTACCATCCATATACCACTTGTATTACCATCTCTTCGCCGAACTAGTGCACATATACAGTTTACCATTGTATTGGGTATGTTGGGGACACAAGAGACTCTTTGTTATTTGGTTGCAGGGTTGCTTGAGAGAGACCATCTTCATCCTACGCCTCCTACGGATTGATAAACCTTAGGTCATCCACTTGAGGGAAATTTGCTACTGTCCTACAAACCTCTACACTTGGAGGCCCAACAACGTCTATGTAACGCCCTCGATGCGGCTATATCTCCCACGTGTCGAAGCACGACTTTGAGGCATAACTGCATTGAAAGCAATGTCGCAAGTGAGGTAATCTTCACAACATCCCATGAAAATAAATAAAGGGGAAAGGATACATAGTTGGATTACACTCGCCACGTCACACAAATACATAAATAACATTACATTCATCCAATACACTCAAGGTCCGACTACGGAACCAAAATGAAGATAAACCCCAAATGCAACATAGTCCCCGATCGCCCCAACTGGGCACCACTACTAATCATCTAGGAAAGACACATAGTAACGATGAGAGTCTTCATCGAACTCCCACTTTAGCTCGGTCATATCATCTGGAATGGCATCATCGGTACCTGCATCTGGTTTTGGAAGTAATCTGTGAGTCACGGGGACTCAGCAATCTCACACCCTCGTGATCAAGACTATTTAAGCTTATAGGTAAGGTAAAGGTCTGATGTGGAGCTGCAGCAAGCGACTAGCATATATGGTGGCTAACATATGCAAATGAGAGCGAGAAGAGAAGGCAAAAGCACGGTCGAATAACTATGATCAAGAAGTGATCCTAGAACAACCTATGTCAAACATTACTCCAACACCGTGTTCGCTTCCCGTACTCCGCCGAGAAGAGACCATCACAGTTACACACGCGGTTGGTGCATTTTAATTAAGTTAAGTTTCAGGTTATCTACAACCGGACATTAACAAATTCCCATCCGCCCATAACCGCGGGCATGACTTTCGAAAGTTCAAATCCCTGCAGGGGAGTCCCAACTTAACCCATCACAAGCTCTCACGGTCAACGAAGGATATTCCTTCTCCCAAGACAATCCGATCAGACTTGGCATCCCAGTTACAAGACATCCTCGACAATGGTAAAACAAGTCCAGCAACACCGCCCGAATGTGCCGACAAATCCCGATAGGAGCTGCACATATCTCGTTCTCAGGGCACACTCAGATAAGCAATCCGTACAACTAAAACCAGCCCTCGAGTTTCCCCGAGGTGGCGCTGCAAGGGGCTCTAGTTTGGACCAACACTCAGAGGAGCACTAGCCCGGGGGGTTTAATAAAGATGACCCTTGGGCTCCGGAAACCCAAGGGAAAAAGAGGCTAGGTGGCGAATGGTAAAACCAATGTTGGGCATTGCTGGAGGAGTTTTATTCAAGGCGAACTGTCAAGGGGTTCCCATTATAACCCAACCGTGTAAGGAACGCAAAATCCGGAAACATAACACCGATATGACGGAAACTAGGGCGGCAAGAGTGGAACAAAACACCAGGCATAAGGCCGAGCCTTCCACCCTTTACCAAGTATATAGGTGCATTAAGATAAACAAGATAATATTGTGATATCCCAACAATAAACATGTTCCAACAAGGAACGATCTCCAATCTTCACCTGCAACTAGCAACGCTATAAGAGGGGCTGAGCAAAGCGGTAACATAGCCAAACAAAGGTTTGCTAGGACAAGGTGGGTTAGAGGTTTGACATGGCAATAAGGGAGGCATGATAAGCAAGTTGTAGGTATCGTAGCATAGACATAGCAAAAGAGTGAGCATCTAGCAAGCAGAGATAGAAGTGATTTCGAGGGTATGGTCATCTTGCCTGCAAAGTTCTCAGAGTTGACTTGATCCTCGTAAGCGTACTCAACGAGCTCCTCGTTCACGTACTCATCTTCCGGCTCTACCCAAGCAAGAACAACAAACCAAAAGGAACACAATCAACCACGTGTAATGCTCAAGCAACATGATGCAAACATGGTATGATACGCGGGATGCAATATGTGATGCATATGTAAGATTTGGCAAGGAATGATTGAACCTAGCCTAAACTTGGAAAACCAAGAGTACCACTAGAAAGAGGAGTTTATTTCGGTTGAAATCGATATAAAGATCACCAGATTCGGATGCACGGTTTGGAAATGGCAACCAAAACAAATATGGCACCGGTCTGCGATAAACAACAAGTAGCCTTCTAAATGCATCAAGATAAATAAGCTACTGCACCCAAACATGGCAGGGATCCACTCATGATGCTTGATAAAAGATGAACACTGAGCTATGGCTAATTCACTCATTAACAGGTTCAAACAAGCATGGCAAAAGTGCAAAAGATTACTGGTTTCAGACTTAGTGAAATTAACAACATGTCAGGAATTTATCATCAGGAAGCAATCTTTAGGGCACGATAGCTACATGCTACAGGAACATATCATGGCAAAGCAAGGCATGGCATGAAGCTACTCAAAGCAGATAACAAAAGTCCCTTAGTGACCATGAACCAAAAGGGATCAGAATACAATTGCAAGCATGTGAACATAGCAAAATCATAAACAGATTCAGACTTAGTGAAAAACTGGAGCATGGCAAAACAGATAACGAGTAGGCATGTTTACGAGCTCGATGCACTCAATACGAGGCATTGCATGACAAACTAAGCATACACCCAGCAAATAGACATGTCATAGAATCTAGACATGGCAAGAACAACAACATAGCATGCACGGATCAACAACAACAAGCTCGGCAAAATCGCTAAACATGTTAACAATCTGCCAGGAACATTTTATAGCAAAAGTAGAACTCGATTGACTCAAGCTAGGGTGCTCCATAATTGAAAACAAAGACATGGATGGATAGAGCACAACATTATCTACAAAACATCCTTACTGATCATGCTCAAAAGAGGCACGGATCACTAGGAAACAACATGAACATATGGCATAAAAATAATGACAGGGCAAGGACTTAGTGAAATTCTAAGTCCCTGAAATCAGCATCATTGAGTAAGATACTTTGCATGCTTGTGCTAGTCACCACATAGATCACAAAAATAAATGGCATACACCCCTGTAAAGATGGCATGACATTCTTCAAGACACATGTAGAGCTCAGGATCATAACATGCACACATTAATCATGGCAAAAATGACAAAATGGCATTTGTTGAAACAGATCTGAAACTATCATCACATAGCCCTCTTCCAACAGCATTTCGGGCATCAAGATGAGTTCAAATGAAAATAATGCAATGAGATGAAATGATGAACTCGTCGAGACGAACATTTTGATATGCTACACGCACGAATCGGAGCCACGATGAGGAAGTTATGGCATATCAAAGTATGCAAAAAACTAGGGTTTCGGGGAAAAAAAGTCAACTGAGATATTTTCAGATCTGGATCTGGGCACTGTAGCTTCACGCGAACCGAGGATCACTGGAAACGTCGCCGGACTTGCCGAGGTCGCTGGAGTTGGGGTTCGCCGGATCCGGCCGGGATGAGGACGGAGAGGTCGCCGGCGGGACGGCTCGGCCACGGCGGCGCTCGGACGGCGGCGGGGCGGCGGCCGGAGTCGAGGCACGGCCCGGTGGAGTGGCGGGGTGGCGATCTCGCTAGAAGGCGGCGGCCGGAGTCGAGGCACGGCCCGGTGGAGTGGCGGGGTGGCGATCTCGCTAGACGGCGGCGCCGGAGATGGGTGGAGGCGGCGGCAGGGTCGATCGAGGCGGGTGGTGGGCCCCGATGGGCTTCGAGGGCCCGGTGCGGGCCTGCCCGGGCCGGCAGCGGGAGGGAGGAGGCGACGACAGGTGGCAGTGGTGTGTCCGCTAGGCTGCGGACATTGTCCGACGGTAGCGGGGCTGATGGACTAGGGTTAGGGGGGTTTTGGATCCGGAATTTCAGGGAGGGGATCTATTTATAGAGGTAGAGGGAGCTAGGAAGCTCCAAATGAGGTGCGGTTTGCGGCCATGCGATCGTGATCGAACGCTCTAGATGATGGAAGGGGTTTAGGTGGGTTTTGGGCCATTTTGGAAGGGTGTTGGGCTGCAACACACACGAGGCCTTTTCGGTCCCTCGGTTAACCGTTGGAGTATCAAATGAAGTCCAAATGGTATGAAACTTGACAGGCGGTCTACCGGTAGTAAACCAAGGCCGCATGACAAGTCTCGGTCCAATCTGAGAACGTTTAATACCCGCACACTAAAAGAGGTAGAAATGGACACCGGAGGACATAGGAGCGCCGGAATGCAAAATGGATAACGGGGAAAATGCTCAAATGCATGAGACGAACACGTATGCCAATGCAATGCACATGATGACATAATATGAGATGCATGAAAAAGACAAAACACACGGAGACAAAAACCCGACAACGAGGAAATAAAATAACTTAGTGCCGAAAATGGCAAGAGTTGGAATATAAATAAGGTAGGTTACATCCGGGGTGTTACAACACTCCACCAGTACGAAAGGATCTCGTCCCGAGATCTAGGACTGGAAAAACTCCGGGTACTCAGAACGGAGTTGATCCTCGCGTTCCCAGGTGGCTTCACGGTCGGAATGATGTGACCACTTGACTTTCAGGAATTTGATAGACTTGTTGCGAGTCTTGCGCTTAGTTTCTTCAAGAATAGCAACGGGGTGCTCATGATAAGACATGTCTTCTTGGAGATCAATGTCTTCAAAGTTGACGGTGCGGTCAGGGGTCTTGAAGCACTTGCGGAGCTAAGAGTCATGAAACACGTCGTGCATGTTTGCAAAGTTGGAGGGAAGCTCAAGTTGATAGGCGAGATCGCCTCGTTCTGACGATCTTGAAAGAACCCACGTATCTAGGGGTAAGCTTCCCTTTGATACCGAAGTGACGAGTTCCTTTCATTGGAGAGACACGGAGATAGACATGGTCTCCGATCTCGAAAGCCAAGTCATGATGCTTGCTGTCATAGTAACTCCTCTGGCGCGATTGCGTGGCTTTGAGATTATCACGAATGACTTTGCACATCTCTTCTGCCTCTGTGATCAAGTCATTTCCAAGAAGTTGACGTTCACCATTCTCTGACCAGTTAAGAGGAGTATGACACTTCCTGCCATAGAGAATTTCGAATGGGGCCTTGCCCGAACTCGCTTGAAAGCTGTTGTTGTAGGAGAACTTGGCATATGGAAGACAATCTTCCCACTTCATACCGAAAGTGATGATGCAAGCCCTGAGCATATCTTCAAGAATTTGATTTACTCACTCGACTTGGTCACTAGTTTGAGGATGAAAAGCTGTGCTGAAACGGATGTTGGTGCCCATGGCCTTCTGAAAAGAATTCCAGAACTTGGAGGTGAAGATGCTGCCACGATCTGAAGATATCAACTGCGGAATGCCGTGCAGAGAGACAATCCGGGAGGTATATAGCTCTGCCAATTGTGCTGCTGTGATGGATTCTTTGATAGGAAGAAAATGAGCCACTTTAGTGAGTTTGTCAATGACAACGAAGATAACATCATTGCCACACTTGGACTTTGGAAATCCAGTCACGAAGTCCATCTCAATATGGTCAAACTTCCATTCTGGAATGGCAAGAGGTTGGAGGAGACCAGCTGGTCGTTGGTGTTCTGCTTTCACTCTTCTGTAGACATCACATTCATTCACGAACTGAGCAATCTCGCGCTTCATTCGAGTCCACCAATACGACTGCTTGAGGTCCTAGTACATCTTTGTACTTCCAAGGTGGATAGAGAGGAGTGAATTGTGAGCCTCGTTCATAATGACTTTACGAAGGTCACCTTTAGGCACAACAATGCGATCCTCGAAGAATAGAGTATGCTTGTCATCAAGGCGATAGCACCTGTACTTGGGTTGACTCTTGGCATTCCCAATCTTCACCTTCTTCACCATAGCACCAAGAAGTTGAGCCTCACGAATCTGATCTTCCAAAGTAGGAGAGACTTGGAGGTTGGCGAGGAAACCTTGAGGAACAACTTGCAGATTGAGTTTGCGGAAAGCTTCACAAATCTCGGGTTGGTAAGGCTTGATAATCAGACTGTTGCAGTAAGCCTTCCTGCACAATGCGTTAGCAATTACATTGGCCTTGCCTGGAGTATATTCGATACTCGGATTATACTCTTGAATCATTTCGACCCAACGAGTCTGCCTGAGGTTGAGATTAGGTTGAGTGAAGATGTACTTGAGACTCTTATGATCAGTGAAGATGTCCACTTTCTTCCCAATAAGAGATGTCTCCAAGTTAAAAGAGCATGGACAACTGCCGCCAACTCGAGGTCATGAGTGGGGTAGTTCTTTTCGTTGGGCTTCAACTGGCGAGAGGTATAGGCCACAACTTTCTTCTCTTGCATCAACACTGCACCAATACCTTGAAGGGAAGCATCACAGAAGACCTCAAACGGTTTGGATTCATTAGGAGGAGTCAGAACTGGAGCAGTGACTAACTTCTCTTTCAGGGTGTTGAAAGTGATGTCACATTCAGGAGACCAGACGAACTTCACATGCTTCTGCAAGAGGTTGGAAAGAGGCTTCACGATCTTTGAGAAGTTCTCAACGAACCTTCGACAATAGCTTGCGAGCCCAAGGAAGCTGCGGAGTTGCTTCATATTCTGAGGTGGTTCCCAATTCACAATTGCAGACACCTTCTCAGGATTCACCGCTATGCCCTTGGCAGAGATGATATGCCCATGGTAGAGAACCTCATCGAGCCAAAACTTGCAGTTTGAAAACTTGGCATAGAACTGATGTTCTCTGAGCTTATCCAGCACCAAACGCAAGTGCTTGGCATGATATTCCTTGTTCTTGGAAAAGACCGAAATGTCATCGAGGTAGACCAAGATGAAGTCATTTGTGTAGGCGTTGAAGATGAAGTTCATCATGCGAGAGAATGTCGGAGGAGCGTTGACGAGGCCGGAAGACATGACAGTGTATTCATATGAACCATAGCTTGTTCTGAATGCTGTCTTAGGGATATCTTCTTCACGAATGCGAATCTGATGATAGCCCATACGGAGATCAAGCTTGGAGAATACTTGAGCACCTTTGAGTTGTTCAAACAGCTCATTGATGTTGGGAAGTGGGTACTTGTTCTTTATAGTCTTCTTGTTCAATGGACGGTAGTCAACACAGAGTCAGTCCGTTCCATCCTTCTTCTTCACAAAAAGAACTCCACAACCCCACGGAGAAGAACTAGGTCGGATGAGACCCATTCGCTCTTGAATATCGAGTTGCTTCTTCAGCTCCTTCAACTCTTCAGGTCCAAGCTTGTAAGGACGTTTGCAAACAGGTTCCGTGCCAGGCTCAAGATCGATGATGAATTCAACTGGCCAGTGCGGAGGCATTCCTGGAAGCTCTTTGATGATGGAAGGGGTTTAGGTGGGTTTTGGGCCACTTTGGAAGGGTGTTGGGCTGCAACACACACGAGGCCTTTTCGGTCCCTCGGTTAACCGTTGGAGTATCAAACGAAGTCCAAATGGTACGAAACTTGACAGGCGGTCTACCGGTAGTAAACCAAGGCCGCATGACAAGTCTCGGTCCAATCCGAGAATGTTTAATACCCGCACACGAAAAGAGGTAGAAAGGGACACCGGAGGACATAGGAGCGCCGGAATGCAAAACGGACAACGGGGAAAATGCTTGAATGCATGAGACGAACACGTATGCCAATGCAATGCACATGATGACATGATATGAGATGCATGACAAAGACAAAACACACGGAGACAAAAACCCGACAACGAGGACATAAAATAACTTAGTGCCGAAAATGGCAAGAGTTGGAATATAAATAAGGTAGGTTACATCCGGGGTGTTACAGTCTACAAGAAGAAGGTTGTGTAGTAGATATCACCCCTCTGGTACTTCTTGTGCTCAGTATTTTTTATATATTCTGGAAATAACTTCTGTGAAGTTTCAGGACTTTTGGAGCTATGCATAATAGGTATCTAATATTTGCTCCTTTTCCAGCCCAGAATCTCAGCTGCCGGCATTCTCCCTCTTCATGTAAACCTTGTAAAATAAGAGAGAATATGCATAAGTATTGTGACATAATGTGTAATAACAACCCATAATGCAATAAATATTGATACAAAAGCATGATGCAAAATGGACGTATCAACTCCCCCAAGCTTAGACATCGCTTGTCCTCAAGCGAAGGCCGAAATCGAAAAATATGTCCACATGTTTAGAGATAGAGGTGTCAATAAAAATAAAATACGGACATGAGGGCATCATGATCATTCTTATAACATATATATATATATTGTCATATGATCTCTTATGCTAAAGTAACAATTCAAGCACAATTTCAAGTATGAATCATAAACTTCACTGAGAACCAACAAACTCTAATCTCAGTCATTGAGGCAATTGCAATTTATCATAACATAGGAAAGAGTCAATATAAGAGCTTTTCAGCAAGTCCACATACTCAACCATCTTTTAGTCTTTCAGAATTGATAACACTCATGCAATACTTATGGGTATGGAGTTTTAATCGGACACAGAGAAAGATAGGGGCTCATAGTTTTGCCTCCCAACGTTTTACCTCAAGGGTGATGTCAACAATAATAGTTCATGAAGACTCACATCCAATTAGCTATATATATCAGGATCTTTCCAACATATTGTGCTTTCCAAAGGATAAAATGTAAAAAGGAAGGGTGAAGATCACCATGACTCTTATGTAAGGTAGAAGATAAAAGTAAAAGATAGGCCCTTCGCAGAGGGAAGCAGATGTTGTCATGCGTTTTTATTGTTGGATGCACAAAATCTTAATGCAAAAGAACATCACTTTATATTGCCACTTGTGATATGGAACTTTATTATGCAGTCCGTCATTTTTATTTCTTCCACATCACAAGATCATATAAAGATTATTTTCTCCCACACTAATAAGTCATACATATTTAGAGAGCAAATTTTTTATTGCTTGCACCGATGACAACTTACTTGAAGGATCTTACTCAATCCATAGGTAGATATGGTGGACTCTCGTGGCAAAACTGGGTTTAGGGATATTTGGAAGCACAAGTAGTATCTCTACTTGGTGCAAAGAAATTGGCTAGCATGAGAGGGAAAGGCAAGTTCAACATGTTGGATGATCCATGACAATATAATTTATCTCAGATGTAAGAAAACATAACCCATTACGTTGTCTTCCTTGTCAAATGTCAACTCTTAGCATGTCATACTTTAATGAGTGCTCACAATCATAAAAGATGTCCAAGATAGTATATTTATATGTGAACATCTCTTTCTTTATTACTTCCTATTAATTGCAATGATGACCAAAACTATGTTTGTCAACTCTCAACAACTTTTATTCATCATATTCTTTATATGTGAGCTCATTACTCTCCATAAGATCCATATGATCTCTTTGTTTCTTTTTATTTCTTCTCTTTTTATTTTATTCCCTCGAGATCATAGAAAAATAATAATGCCCTTGACTCAACACTAATCTTTATTATATATTGTCGGTGTTCTGGGAACGGGGGTCCCCAGACTTGCCTGCCTGCGGCCTGCGGCATGGCTCAAAGGGGGGGGCCCAGCGCGGCCCATCTTCACCAACACAAACCCAAGACCCTCGCGAGGGGCCAAGCCTCGGAGGGCGGACGACGCGAAGCTTCCTCAGGCACGGCCTCATCAGGCTGGCTCACGAGGAGGCGGAGAGACCAAGGTGGGGTACCTCACGAGGTGCCCGTGACGCAAGCCATGACGACCAAGGGCGCCAGGCGGGTGCCAGGCCATGCAGTGTCCTCCTTTCCTCTTTGGTGCAAAGCGGGCAAGCACAGCCGCGGAGTACCGAGGCATCAGACAAAGGTTGCCATTTCGGTGCAACAAGACCAAGACCGGGAGGACTGCAAGACGGAGGTCATCGTGGAGCCCAAGACGGCGTCATCACCAGAGCTTTGTGGAGGCGAAGACTACTTTTGTCAGGATAGCTGGTACTAGCTGTCCCCTTTCAAATTAGCCCGCCATTGTTGGCTCCCTTCCCGCTCGATATTTGGGAAGAGGACCAGGGCCTCTATAAATAGTATCAGCCACCCGCAAAAAGAAAAAAAAGAGAGGAGGGAACCGATCGATCGATCAATCGAAGGATCAAGGGATCAGAGAGAGAGAG